>NW_020855422.1:0-1242 GCF_000972845.2 Larimichthys crocea
TAGGTAATTAACTAGAAAAATCTCAGAAGAAATTTTTAAGTGTGCCTGACTCTGGCCCTGTCGTCCTCACACATTATTATTGACACTGCTTAGTATTAATACAACAAACTGTGTCATCATTGCCTTTTTAATGGGCTCTTATTTTGAAGAGACTGACTATTTTGAAAGATTTTTGTCTTGTGTTTGTGTGTTTGTCTTGTCTCTGTCTGTCTGTCTGTGTCTCTATCTATGTGTTTGTGTCTGCGAGAGAGAAGGATAAAATGGCCGACATTAAAAATGTAGTCTTGATAGTCATTGATATCATACAAAGTTAGTCAAAGGCAGGGTTGAGGTTGCCGTGCAACCGGGGTCAGCTGCAGGCCAGAGTAATTAGGCACAGGTGCGCGCATGCACTTTGTCTCTTCCCTGAGACACACAGAAAATATCTAAATGAAGCCCTTCGAAAGTGGACAAAAATGCGCAAAAAGGTGTGCCGCAAAACAAAAGCCGAAATGACCATCCTCATCTTGTGGACAATTTCCTTGCTGATTTTCAGGCGAAAATTGTATAAACGTTACTTACTAAAGGCTCACGTCCCGACCGGGGCGTTACGCTCCGCTCATACAAACCGTCTAGTTGTACCCTCGCCTCTCGCAAAGCGAGGTCACTCTAAACTCTTCTCTATGGTCGTCCCAAATGGTGGAATGACCTACTAACGGCTACAAGAACAGCAACATCCCTTTCTACCTTTAAAAAACTTGTAAAAACCTTTCTCTTTCGAGAATGCTTCCCTGCCTAACAAAACTAACAACTACTCTGTGCTCCTTTACACCTTTCTCAGCTTATGTCCTCCTCTGTAAGTCGCTTTGGATAAAAGCGTCTGCTAAATGCAATGTAATGTAATGTAATGTAATGTAATGTAACGTTGGCTCCTTTTGGAAATTTCTCTTCTCAAATTAACATGGGAGTAGATTGGGCAGGAGATGCATGTTGCTGACACATCTTTGTGTTTGACGCCAAAACTATAAAACTGACACCTTCAGCAGTGTTATCACTGCGACCGCCTCTAATTTTCCTACGTTTTGAGAGGTAATCATGTCAGTGACATTTGCGGCCTTAATTGCAGTTTACAAATTTATTTTTCGACAAATTTTTCTCTCCGTCTCCACTCTAGTGATGATGTCACACACTCTAGCTCTTGAACATTCTTCCAATACACACCCATGAATTTTTTGGGCGATTTATCGGTAAACCGTTAAAGTC
>NW_020855423.1:0-907 GCF_000972845.2 Larimichthys crocea
CGTCTTCATCCGAAGGGATGAAGTCAGGGTCACCATCCTCTCCATCAGAAGAGGCAGAGCTCTCATCTTCATCCGAAGAGAAGATGTCGGGGTCACCATCCTCTCTGTCAGAAGAGATGGAGCCCTCGTCTTCATCTGAATAGATGAAGTCGGGGTCACCATCCTCTCCGTCAGAAGGAATGGAGCCCTCGTCATCAACCAATCGAATGAGCATAAGAACAAGTACCTCTTGCACGAAGGCGAGGACATCTGCAGGAAAATAATAAAAGAAAAGTTCAGTTATAGAGTTCAGTTATAAAGTTGTGAATAGTTAAAAATAGTAATCCACCCAAATAACACTTAACAACTTAAATTGCATTCTGTCATAACGTTGTGTGTGAGAAATGAGGACATGACAAAACACACATGCAAATATCTCTCATAAGTAATACATGTTCACAGGTCACAGCGTCCATGCAAGACCACATCACTTATTTACGAAGGTGATGATGAAAACACATCAAACGGCTCACACACACACACACACACACACACACACACACACACACACACACACCACCACAGTGGTACCAAACATGGACCGTGCACCATCAACATGCAATAACCTTATTACAAAAATATCAATTTGGTTCAACGGCAACAAGTTGTCTTGCCCAGTCTTCCTACAAGCACAAACATGATGACTGAATCGCAAACAAGACGAAGCAGAGACAAACCAGACGACATCACACGCCTACTGAACAAGACGTGACCAAACAGAGGCATTGCAGAAGAAATTTTAAAACCGTATGACAAAGATAAAAGGTTTACACAAAAATCTAGGCCAACCTCTGACACATGATGTAAAAAAACAGGATTTGCACTTAATGAAAAAGTGAAAAGCCGCACATACTGGTTACTCCTCAAG
>NW_020855424.1:0-559 GCF_000972845.2 Larimichthys crocea
AAAACTGTCAATATATGTTACATGTCCTTTATTTTATTGAATATTTTTACTCATAATATCCCACAACACCTCATTATCATCAGAGTTTGTGTCGTATGAAACAACCTTTTCCCTCATTCTGTATTTTTTCCTTAGTGCTTCAGTTTCTGTCTTTTTATCATCAGAACAAAGAATCTAGACTGTGTCATCACATCCCATTGAAGTTTAACAGTGTGTGACTCCCTCTAGTGGATGTTGTGGAGTATTGTGTTGTCTTTGCTCCAAAGGTTTTTGTACAGAGTTTTGGTGTTTCCTGTCACTGTGGGCTTCACAGCACAGTAGTACACAGCAGAGTCTGTCACTGCAGCAGAGGAGATCTGCAGATCCATCTGAGTTTTATCCTCGCTCACTTTAAAAGTCATTTTAGTGTTTTGATTTAATATTAGTTGTCCTGTTCCTGAGTGAGAGATGAGGAACTCTGGAGGTTTTCCTGGATATTGTCGATACCAGAAGAAATGATCGAAGCTATCAGCTTGTTTGGAGTAATTGTAGGAGAGAGTAACAGTGCTGTCTTCTAAAC
>NW_020855425.1:0-755 GCF_000972845.2 Larimichthys crocea
AGCTGTAGAAAGTGTGTACGACAGCTATGAAATTGGCGTGGGGCACGCACATTTCTACGATTGTTTCACGTTTGATACATTTGAACGTGAGCGTGGGAAAGGACGTACGCCACTTTTTTGTGCATACGCATGCTTTGTACATGAGGCCCCTGGTCATCATCGAGTGTATACCCAAGGCCGAGGGCTTTGTTGTCGTCTTCAGGGAGCTGATTTGGCAGAACTATCGTCTTGGGTTCTGTCTCCCCACATTTTGGCACTTTCTTTCCACTTTCATTGGAGTAGACCCATGGCTTCATATAAAAACCCCCAGCATCTAGAATTTGCTCAACATTACGTGATGCGTTTCAGCTGGTCCAGGCTGTTGTGAGTGGTCAGGATGTCGTCAACATAGGCATTTTGATGTAACACACACCGTTCCTCTTTGAGATGACTGAACTGAGGTAAGTTGGCAGTTTCACGCATGACCAGTTGAGCAATGCATCCAGCAGGTTTATCTCCATTGTTGACTCTTGTTATGGCAAAGTCTTCAATTTGGTCATTTTCTGATTCCCCCCAAAGGAACCTATGCAGATGGACTTCATCTTCCAGTCAGACGGAGTTGTACATTTTTCTTATGTCACCCAGGGCAGCAAAGACTCCTGCTCGGAACCTCAGTAGGACAGCACGGATGGGGTTAAGAACATCCGGGCCTTTAATGAGGAGGTCGTTCAGACTCAGGCCTCTGAATTTCTGGCTGCTGTTCCAAACGAGTCTTA
>NW_020855426.1:0-605 GCF_000972845.2 Larimichthys crocea
CATTTTAATTCTACTCATCTCCATTGCATTGGGAGGCAGAAACCTACACATAGTTTACCTGAAATGCTGAGACGTAAAACCAAATTATCTGCGTGGATAAATAAAAGCATAAATGAGAACATATACAAATTCTTTGTCATTTGGATGAACTTACCATTCAAGTGTACTTTAAAGGTCCAGTGTGGAAGATTTCAGGGGCTCTATTTACATTATATGACAGAAATGGAATATAATAAACAGGATGTTTTTGTTACACTACAGTGAGCCTTTTATAACTACAGAAATCATGTTTCTATAGTGGCTCAGAGAACAAAAACACTGGCTCTAGGTCGGGCTTTTGCATATTTTGTAGCCACCGTAGTTTCTCCTTCACTCTAGGAAAGAGAGGGTGAAGTGAGGGGGTTTCAATCAGCAACTACGACACTAGATGGCACTAAATGTTACACACTGCTGCTGTGTTATGTCATTACGATGTATGTCTCAAACTCTGTAATAAAATAGCTTTGGCTGGTCCAATGCTGTATGACTGTCAGATGTTGAGCTGTTCTATCTGCACGTGAAATAGCTCAGGGCATATCTTGGTATCACTTTTATTGTTGATTAGG
>NW_020855427.1:0-839 GCF_000972845.2 Larimichthys crocea
GGCAAGATTTGGATGAGTGTCCTTTTCCTGTTCAGGATCTTTGTCCTGGGTGCTGCTGCAGATAAAGTCTGGGGAGACGAGTTGTCTGAGTTCTACTGCGACACACATGAACCAGGATGCAAACACAGCTGCTACAACGCAAAGTTTCCAATTTCATACATTCATTTCTGGGTCCTGCAGATCACCTTTGTGTCCACACCCACTCTGATCTACCTGGGCCATGCTGTCCACATCATTCACAAAGAGAAGAGGATGATGGAGATGAACAATACTTTGGGAACTGTACTGAAGAAGCCCAAGTATACTGATGACAGAGGGAAGGTGAAGATAAAAGGGATCCTATTTTGCACTTACATGACTCAGTTGATCTTCAAGATCTTCCTGGAGGTGGGCTTCTGTGTCGGCCAGTTCTTCATCTTTGACACTATATCCACAGAACACGTGATGAGCTGTTATGAGCGAGCAACCGGTGTCCAGTGGTACATAGCCCGTCCCACAGAGAAGGGCAATCTTCACATCATCTTCATGCTTGTATTTTCAGGCATTTCAGTGCTTCTCAACATCGTGGAAATAATTTACCTGCTCTGTAACAGGAGGAAAGAGATCAGGAAACGGAATCTAGCTCAGCAGCATGTGCTCAGTTCACAACAGTACTCATCTAACCCAGCCTGGAGGGGAATGAGCCAGTATGGAGGCTTCCCACTGTCACCTCTGCCTGCTCAGGGTCTGACAGACAAACCCATTGACTGTGTCATTAAAGAGAAGGACACTTGATACATGAATTATACTTTATGTTAGCTCTGGATGTTTGCTCTTGTTATTATTTTGCTTCAGGTACT
>NW_020855428.1:0-921 GCF_000972845.2 Larimichthys crocea
TAACGGCAGGTCTCACGAAACACAGTTTTACTCCTCAAGGTAAATAACATGATCCCATTAATGAAGAGGAACAGACAGCATGGCATTCCAATCAGCATGGAAAACACTACTCTCTCCAGTAATCCCTGATACCGTTGTTCAGCAGTGATGTTGAGAGTCTGACTTGCATAAGACATCTTAGACAAACACTTACCTAAAAATAAATGTAAATATGTTGATGCAATTGAAACACAAAAGCACAATAATTGTTGTCTAGTTTGTATTGCTAGAACAGTGAGGACATGTCATGTTTAGAGGGCAGTTGCCTGTTTTTCACATGCAAAACCTAAAATCATCCACATAAATTTGTCATACTTGTTTCCATACAGTATAAGCAGAACTGGTCTGCAGGGTTTGCCTAATCTCACATCATATTTATGAGCTCTGACTTCACCCCTTTTTACCTGACACCATCAGCATGTCATGTCAGCATGTTTGAAAAATTATTCATGATGATGTAATCTGTTTACCACCACCTCCTCAATACCGTGTTTACGCAAGGTTGGGACTAAAGATTTGGAGAAATAGAAAAGTAGACAGACTGGTCAGGTTGTTTGCTCACTTGGGAGAAATTTATACAAATTTTAAGTGTTTTATGCAGGCTCAAAATTGAACATGTTTATTAATTGAAATTCCTGCTTCACCTGTGTATTTGTTTAAAACAAAGTCTGTTTAATAACTACCTAGATGAACAAACACGTTTGGAGAAACTTTATTTGATAAGTACTTTGAGTTTTTAGTGTCACTTTTATGAAGGGTGCGGGACTTATGACCTGTAGCCACTACAGCCAGCCACAAGGGGGCGCACTTTGACTTGACTAATTAATTAACATGTTTGCAGAGGTATGTCCGACAGTAGACCCGCTGAAGGCGGGCGGGTGT
>NW_020855429.1:0-2294 GCF_000972845.2 Larimichthys crocea
TCCTATTACCTTCTCGTATAAACCGATCCAAAAAGTTACATATCGTCAAAAGTTTCTTTTAGGAACGGACATCTTCAGGCCCCGACACCAGCTTCCCACACCAAAAATTACCCACGCGTTGCAATGCCCCGTGCTAGGAGTCTACTGTGTGGAAATTGTTTGATGACTTTCACAAACTATGATGACCATACGTATGGTGTGATTACTACTTTTCACCATTTATTATTTAACTACATGCCAAACCAGACTGAAATTCAGAGCTATTTTATGTCAGCCTTTCTTTTATGAGATTTCTTTTGCGAAACACACTAATTGTCGCACCATAAAACAGGAGATTGTACTCAGGCACGCCTGGTTCCCCCTTGTCCGCCCCTGCCACTCACTTCAAGTGGCCGTTCGCGCCCAGATTTGGCCTGAGTGGGCAGTATGCTGCGCTTATGTCGACAATGGACCCGTGTCTTGAATCCCTGGACGACCGCCCCCTTCGTTGGTTACCGCAGGGCCTCGCCGACGTCCATTACTGGGCTCCGGGTACATCACTGCCATATTATGAGGTGGGTGCGAGGCTCCCACTGGTACGTAGGCCGTCCCTTATTTACTGAAATTACATGCACAGCATATATCTACGGCGCCTGTCACTACCCATATTTTAATTCTGAGGTCGTACTCGCTTTTAGTTTTTTTCATACTGCCGAGTGCACCCCCAGATACACCATCATGCTTTTAATGATTCATTTTTTTCCGCGACTACTGCTACCATCGAAGACGCCTGTTCTGGATTCCCATATGAGCCCAGCTCTTCCTTCGCACGTTTTAATTTGACTCTTTTGTACTTCAATACAAGATAGGTAGTCAGTTTCTCTTTCGGTCTTTAAACCGGTGCACATTCCTACCCCGAGAGCGTGTACCACGCGCAAGGTTCCTTGAGGAGCAATTCTAATAGGTTCTTAGACATTGTTCAAAAATGGTGCTGTCTCTGACACCTCCCTTATGCGTACAGCTATAATATCACCGAACATTCCTTTGTGTTTACGCTCAGTAAATGAGCCCTCTATTTACATCCACATCCGGTACTCCCGTCATGTCTGTCCTCTCCTGTCCCTTTTATAACACACCAAATTTTTTTCATAATTTTGTCTCCCCCCTCCCTACTCCTTCGTCTCCGTAAACCTGATGTTGCTCCAATTTTAATTGTGTCCGAGGTCCCCTTGCGAGACTTTTTCCCTCCCATACAACCAGACAGGACAAGACACAACACTTATCTGTATGAGTTGAAGAAATTTCTGCATTCTCCCAAGTTGATCAATATCATAATTCCTTTATAACATTTCCCCCCCTGTTTTGTACGATTTAAAGGACAACAAACCTGAACCCCCGCAGACTTGGTTCTAAATGTCAAGTTGGCTCTGTGGGCCTAAGCACGAAGAATATTTTTAGCGAAAGTAATCCGGGTCACGAGAAACAGCATTGCATGCTTGTTTTATATGTGTAATTTATTGATTTTTTCTTGATTTCTTTAACCCCTTTCTCTTATTGTTCTCATTTATTGTCCTTTCCCGACACGGCCCCCATTCTCCCACACTGGGCCCTGCTGTCCCCCAGTGGCTTTCTCGCCCCTCCCGATAAGGTTTGTTTCTGTTGTTTTGCTAGGCTTGTACCCCTGTGCATAATCATGATCTTAATGTCCCCATCAGTAGTGTTAACAAAGTATAGATCGAATGTGACGCCATATGTCACATTTGAGATAATTCTGAATCTACAAACGGCCAAACGTTCCAGCAAGGCACGGGGTTTTCTGCCGGACCACTCATCCTCACACGCTTGTGCAGCCATTCATTTGCGTCTGGCCTGCCCTTCCGGTGTCTGTTTGTCCGGTCACCTGACACTGGACGCACGCAATACGCAAAAACACAACCATACTTAAACGTTTTCCTAAGAGACCACTCTGCTTATGCTTATTTTTTTCGTTTGCGTCCCGTCTACCCCTTTCATTCTCTCTCTATTGCAGTCCCATCCCTTCTTATTCTTTGCTCCCTCACCTACCCAATTTACATCGGGGGCCCCGTATCAACTTCTTTCAGATTTTCTTTTTCCTTCTATCGGCGCTTTTTTTCCACATCTCTGGGCTGCCGGCGATCTCCCTTGTTGCTTGTTTGTGACTCAAGACCCCTTTTTCTAAACCGTTTGCTGTCCTTCTCAGGTCGGGATGTTGTTCTCCATTCTAGGCTAATATGAAATAATGAAAAGTGATATCGTTTTCACACCCAAAAAGTTAAATTATCTTGTTAAACTCC
>NW_020855429.1:2304-2371 GCF_000972845.2 Larimichthys crocea
GTTTTCACACCCAAAAAGTTAAATTATCTTGTTAAACTCCTATTCCCTCATTAAAAAGTCCAGAATT
>NW_020855430.1:0-546 GCF_000972845.2 Larimichthys crocea
CTTCCTTTCTTCTTTCCTTCCTTTCTTCTTTTTTCCTATCATCTTTTTTTCCTTCCTTTCATCTTTTTTCCTCCCTTTGATCTTTTTTCCTTTCTTCTTTTTTCCTCCCTTTGATCTTTTTTCCTTCCTTTCATCTTTTTTTCCTTCCTTCCTCCTTTCCTTTTTTTTTCACCTTCCTTTCTTCTTTTTTCCTTTCATCTTTTTTTCCTTCCTGTCATCTTTTTTCCTTCCTTCCTTCCTGCCGTCTTTTTTACCTTCCTTTCTTCTTTTTTCCTTTCATCTTTTTTCCTTCCTTTCATCTTTTTCCCTCCCTTTGATCCTTTTTCCTTTGATCTTTTTTCCCTTCCTTTGATCTTTTTTCCTTTGATTTTATTTCCTCCCTTTCATCTTTTTTCCTCCCTTTGATCCTTTTTCCTTTCAACTTTTTTCTTCCCTTTGATCTTTTTTCCCTTCCTTTCTTTCCTTCCTTTCATCTTTTTTCCTTTCATCTTTTTTCACTTCCTTTCGTCTTTTTCTTTCATTTTTTTTCCTTCCTTTCGTCTTTTT
>NW_020855431.1:0-511 GCF_000972845.2 Larimichthys crocea
TATACAAACCGTAACCAACAACTATTGCTCTTCTTTTACAAATCAAATATATATATATACACACACATACATACATACTACAGAACTACTAATACACATTTTTATTTGCTATACTATAGACTACAGAACTCCTATGGATTTATATACATTGTTTTCTTTAACATATGAGGAAGCCCCGCACTAGGCAGGGCATCAAAAAATTAAATTGAACTCATATTGTTCCTCTCCACGGAAATCTTTAGTAAAAGGCGAAAGATTTATACGATCTGAAGAGAAACATGAGTGTACTGTCTGTCAGGGAGAGCTGCTGAGCGGGTCAACCTCCGACACACACCTCTCAGTGACGGTGACACAAACATATTTTTATGTTGTCTATAAACTACTTATATAAATACATGGCACGGTAAACTACATGAAAACGTTTATAGTTATTGTAAAATATTAAATAATTTGATGTTAAACAGATTTAACAAACGTTTTTTTAAACAAACATTGCGCGCGGTGCATGACG
>NW_020855432.1:0-595 GCF_000972845.2 Larimichthys crocea
ACGCTGTCACAAACTGAATCTACAAAATGTCATGGTGACCCATCCAGTAGCTATTGAGACATTATATCATATTGAGACATTCAATCCAAACCAAAGTGTCAGACTGACTGATGCTAGCCATGTCACTAGTATGGCTAAAATTAAATATTAAAATGTTGCGTTGTATAATTACTGTAAACATAATATAGGCTGTTAATCTTCTCGCTGATCTGATCTGTAAAGATTTACTGATGCAAACACGTCGCCTTTAATTCTACTATTTTCTGCACCTGCTGCTATTTTCAAGGATGTGACTCAGACAACCTTTTCAAAAATAAAACCTCATTGCTATTTCTTTCCCCTCTTGCAGTCTTGCCTGAAGAGGTGCAGTTTCTATGGAGACAGGCTGCAACCGTGACGCCCGTCTCAGGCTCGGACCTGCAGGTCGGGGAGAGAGGCCCGGAGTCTACCGACTCTGAAAAGGAAAGAGAGCGTGAGATGGTCGAGGCGGCTGAAAGAGAGTTGGAGAGACTTGAGTTCAGCCCCAAGGAGGTGTGGAAGCACGTTTGTTTATTTGTGTCACTCCGGTATGGACATCTGTGAAGCCTTTTCGTGC
>NW_020855433.1:0-548 GCF_000972845.2 Larimichthys crocea
TTGTTAGCTGCTGTTAGCTCAGTTTGCTAGCAGGCAGTGTTAACGTTTATACTATATGATGGCAGAGGAGAAGAGAGTGAAGAGGACGTTGATGGAGGAAGCTAAGAAGAGAAAAGGAGAGAGTGAGCGAGCAAGAAGCTGAAAGACAGAAGCTGAGCTGGGCTGACTGCTGTCGGATATTTACTAAATCTGCTACAAAACCGTCAGGGGAGCAATTTACCAATTTACCAATTTACCAATTTACCGCGCCATTTCCTCGACAGGCGTAAACGAGCCGTAGTTGATCAGATTTGTTGGCGTCTGTAGCTGCCCCTCAAGCTAGAAGCTCAGAACGTCTGTCCGACTGCTGGTGCTGAGTAGCATTGTGGGTAATGTAGGCGTAGAGTGTGTGCTGTCGTACCCATGCCGGTTCCTGCAGACGCGATTTCTCTGGAGAAGACTTCAAGAGCTTTCTTCTGTTTGTGGTGCACGGCCATCCAGAGGACGGCCTCTCTGGAGTCCTGAACACACCATCACACACAAACCAGACAATAAATTATATACAGAGT
>NW_020855434.1:0-628 GCF_000972845.2 Larimichthys crocea
TTCCATGGAATCGTTTGGCAGTTTACCTAACGAACACGAATTACGTCGCGTAACTTCCGCAAGAAGTTATGCATGCTCGAGTCCAGCAAGCACGACAAATTACAGCACGTGACTTACGCAAGTTACACACGTGCAGTGCAATCAGTAGTAAACAATGTCACCCACTCGGTTCAAATGCTCCAAAGTTCGGCTGCATTTTACCAAAACAGATGGCAACAGGGCGACTTGCAATCATTGCAAAGTGGAGATAACAGCATCGGGAGGGAACACGACGAACATGCAGAAACATTTGCGCACGCAACATGCAATATTTTGAAATGAATGTCGTGTTTTTGACACGCTTCGGACTGGAGATGAATCTCAACCTAGCAGCAGCGGCAGCAGCCAGGCTATGACCACCTCTGCCGTTACTATGGAAGTACCTTCTGTAGTTGATAAGAGAATCGATAAAGAATCGAATCGTTAAGCAGAATCGAGAATGGAATCGGAATCGTAAAAATCTTATCAATTCCCATCCCTAGTGGTATACAGAGAATAGAGAGCTAGCAAGCTACAAGCCTGCTGCCATGCTAGCAGCTCTGTGTAGCTTTACTGCAGTGGTGGTTTAAGCTAAATGCTAATGTCAACA
>NW_020855435.1:0-4483 GCF_000972845.2 Larimichthys crocea
TTTAGGAAAGCAAAATTTCCAGACCAGGTTTTTGTCATCTTTCACAGAGCAATAGAACACATCCAGACTGAAAAGACTGTTGGCATCAAGTCCAAAGGATACTAAAAGACAACATTAAGTCACATCCTGTGCACCCTGCTGCTGTTCGACAGGAGATACCGTACCACCAGACTCCATCTTTCCTCAGGCTGTAAGAGAGCTGAACTGTAAAAAAACCCAATCTGGAACACTACAAATATCCTTTTCAAGCAGAATGACACAATGGGTGCCACACAATTCAGCCCAGTTTAATTTATATAGCTATATAAGTTATCTCATGACACTTTCCATATAGAGCAGGTCTAGGCTCAACAATTTCAACCATGAGCAAGCACCACAGTGGAAAGGGAAAAGTTCCTTAGAGGCAGAAACTTGCAGGCAACAGGAAACAGGTAAACTTGGCTCATGGTGGATGGACATCTGCTGAGGTCAAGATTTGAACACTGAATTTGTCCATTCTCTGCACCTCTTCAGCTTCCATTTCCACTGAAAGCTCTGCTCATGCATCTCTGCCAACAATGCACTCCCCTAAACAATGGCTGCTGTGATGCACCATTCAACAATGTGTCTGTTTGGATTCTCAAAATAACCACATTTAACCTGCACAAAACAGGCTCAGTTTGCAAATGTGAAATAAATAAAAAGGTTAGCATGAGACTGCAGGTTAGAATCAGACATTAATGCAGTAATGTGAACCACAGAGGGTGAATGAGCTGATCTCTCCTGCCATTAATTACCCATGAGCAAAGCTTTGCAAGTGAAATAGCTGCACGGCCAACAGCAACCCTTTGTTGCATGGCATACCCTTGTTCCCTGTCTGGCATAAGCACTTGGTCACGGTAAGTCATGCTTGTTAAAAGATTAAACTGCACCATAACAGGTGACAACATCACACTCCCTCCACCTTTGCTCCCAGACAAGAGTCATACTTCACACAGCCACTAGAGGTCACTACCAGCTAAATGTAAACATACTGAATGACTAATGTTATTTTTCATGGGAGGGCAGTCACCAAAATTCAGAATTTCATTTCTCATACAGACACATGTTATTGTATATGATGACACCTCATGCCTATGAAAGTCCATTTGTCTCAGTGTTGATGAAACTGTAATTGTTTACTCCTTTGTTTTCTTTTTGATTGATTCATTTAAAAATCAATCAATCAATCAATCAATCAATCAATCAATCAATCAATCAATCGTATCATATATCATATATCATATATATATATATTGGACAACTGGTCAATCAGACCTTGAGGGTTGGACCTTCTTTCACTTTCCTGCTGTAAGTCTGTAATATGCAGACTGAAATGACTATGAATGCTTGAACAAAGTTGATTTAACCTGAAACACAGATGAATGTGGTGTAGTCTCCTTTGGCTCCAGTAGGCAGGAAGGACATTCTCTTCCTTTTCCTCCTCTGCACCTCCACTGACACCAGCATCCGCTCATTGCGAGGGATGAAGACCTCTTTGTTGATGGCAGACTGAATGTTCATTGTAGTCCTGAGACCTACACAGGTGATGGATGGACAGAACTGGGTTTGTCAGGCCTGTTTAGACACTGGACTAATGTCCAGGCAATACAGGCAGCAAAAGACTCTCTGACCTCAGACCAGTCCTCACAGCATAGAAAAAGTTGTGAATAATTGTCTGAAAGGTTACAGTATGCATGTGGTGTTTAAACATGAGTTGACAATTCCATTTTATTTCTTTAGCTCCAAATCATAACAGCAATTATCTCATGACACTTTCTATATAGAGCAAGTCTAGACTGTACTCTGTATAATATTTACAGTGACCCAACAACCCAACAACATTAAAACAGCATGACCTTGTATACTTTATATCATACAGCCCTGCTTCATTCATGTTTATTATATTTTCTGCAGTGACTTTATTCAGTTCATCCTCCGTTTTCCTGATCGTATCTTCATGTGTGTGTGTGTGTGTGTGTGTGTGTAAGACATCAGCACTTAACTTAAGAAATATATTCATAATCAAATCTAATGCTGAGGTGATTTGTCGAGTAGGTGATCAGTTAGTCAACAGAAAGTGAATCAACAACAATTCTGATAAATCTTCTCAGTTTGATATCACAGTGAAGTGAATGTCTGAAAGATGTTTTATGAGGTAACCAAATGACAGTAAAACACACAATGCAGTAAAGGGTAGAAAAGAGGTCAAAAAGTATGTAATGGTAGAGTCATATTTTCATTATGATGACTAATTACATCTATGGATCAGAAAGGTTTTCCCTACGCAATCTTACCTGTTTGTGTCCTTTTCTGCGTCCCAAAGCCTGATGATGCTTGACTCCTTTGCTTCTAATACTGGGAGACTTGTTGTTAGTTAAAAGAAATGTTAATTTAGTAGTCTGTTAAAATGATTAAAAAATTTCCCAGGACTCTGTCATGAATTTATACCCATGCACACCAAACGGCGTGCCTTGCTGTGAAGGCACAAATAAACCACAGTCCATCCCATTTCAAGTGGTTGACAAGCACGTGGTCAGAGAACAGACAGCAGCTGTCTCGCAGACAGAGCCACGGCTCGGCTCGCAGACATAGCCACGACAGAACTGTGACTCTCCAACAATTTAACTCACCACCAGCTGGACCTTCTGAGGAGTCCCAGATGGAAAATAAAGTCAAAGAAATCATGTATCAAGTAAATTGGATTGGATTAACACTATAATATTTCATATTATTTCAGCCCTTTTCTGATCACATTTCATCACAAACTCTTGGGCAGTCAGTCATCAGACATCACTGTCTGTTGCTTTTGGCTGGATGAGTGGACATGATCAGTGTTTCTCTGACATGATCACTTTAAAAGTCCATCAGTCGCACATTTTGTTCTCAGTGGATTAACAATAGTGCACTGCTGTACACATTTCATACTTGTTTGTCATTGGTTGAGATGTTGTGCATGTAATGTAACACAGATGAACTGTCATATTTCAAATGTATTGTTTTGATCTTCGGTCAGAGCTGACATGAAAATACTTCCTGCAGGAGTATATGAATGTTGGTCTTATTAAGAGCAAATCTGGTAAATTGACACTGTTTGGCCAGTTTGGATCAGCAGCTCACAATGCTGCATTTTCTGAAAATGACAAGCTATACAGAAGTCATGATGAATATTGACAAAGAGGCTTCAGAGAATCACTGGACATGCTGAGTTGAACATGCATGAACTCATTTTATTATAGCACATCTGGTGGATAACATAGGTCTTTCTTTGGTCTAGCCTATTCTAGATGGAGTCTAGAGAATAAAAAAAGAGTGTAGTTTCATAAACAAAGCCTGACTGAAGGTTCATGAATGTCTTCAGACTGAACAAAAGACTGCAGACCAGTGGCAAGGTGTCGGTCGCCTTTATTTAAAAATAAATAAATAAAGATGAATCAAGGTAAAGCACCACATCATCTGAGAAAGAACTATACAGAGAGGGTAAAAAGGGTAACCATGACAACACAGTGACAGTGTGAACATGTGTGGACATTCCACCAGAGATGTTTGAATCATTCAGATCATCTACAATGTAACATTTGAACACTTCCATTTAACAAAATGAGAAATTGAAAAAAAAAAAACATGGCACATTAGAAAATAATTTCAACACAAAAGGTAAACACTGTCCACACGTCCAATCACAGGCTCAACAAGCATTCTATATCAGCAAATGAAACATGAAAAGCTTTTTCCTCTTAAGACTGACTGGAAGAATGAAGACCTCCAGCCACAGTCCAAGGCAGTACACGTCACAACAGTGTAGACACTACTGTGACTTCCTAGGGAGCATGTGTGTTCAGGTTGCTTAGATAGGAAAGAATCAGGAGGAGGCCAAGGTGCTTCATTTATTCTTTCGACATGTATCAGAAAGATGAGCATGTAAACAAGAACAGACAATGTTTAGGGACAACTGTTTTTGTCACTTTTTGTAAATGTGGAATGACATTGTTCAGTGCCATCACAAAAAGTCATTTCATACAGTGCAGCAAAAAATAGGAACATGCGTGGCTTCTTGTCCCGACTCATACTGGAAGCCATTCTAAGCCCATGACGGTGTTAAAAAAAAAGTCAGCCTGTTGTTGTTGTTTCATCAAAAATACCCACAAGTTTGAAAAGAATCCGATCTGTTTGAACGGCCTTTCACCTCTCACATCGATCTGAATCACTGAACTCAAACACAGCTTTGAATTTACAGGTGCCTCAGTAGAATTCAAATGGTCACATCTATGGTTCATTTATATCTGCACATACAGTTCAAGGAAGAGGAAGCAAATGTAAATAAAAATCACCAAAATCATTTTATAGACCATACCTTCACAGAGAAAGCTGATTTATGGAGTATTAAGTTTCCACCTGATACTTTACTCTGACTTAATAAACATCTAAAATAATGAACCAGTAAAATCCAGTTATCATATAATTG
>NW_020855436.1:0-512 GCF_000972845.2 Larimichthys crocea
GCTTGGGCTGGTAGCTGGGAACCTGGGGCCGGGGCTGGTGCTTGGGCTGGTAGCTGGGAACCTGGGGCCGGGGCTGCTGCTGCTGCTTGGGCTGGTAGCTGGGCACCTGCTTGGGCTGGTAACTGGGAACCTGGGGCCGTGGCTTTGGCTGCTCCTTGGGCTGGTAACTGGGCACCTGCTTGGGCTGGTAACTGGGCACCTGGGGCCGTGGCTTTGGCTGCTCCTTGGGCTGGTAACTGGGCACCTGCTTGGGCTGGTAGCTGGGAACCTGGGGCCGTGGCTTTGGCTGCTGCTTGGGCTGGTAGCTCGGCACCTGCTTGGATGGGTAGCTGGGAAACTGGGACCGGGGCTGCGGTGGGTAGCTGGGAAACTGGGGCTGCAGCTGGGGCTTAGACGGGTAGCTGGGAAACTGGGGCTGGGGCTGCGGTGGGTAGCTGGGAAACTGGGGCTGCGGCTGAGGCTTAGACGGGTAGCTGGGAAACTGGGGCTGCGGTGGGTAGCTGGGAAACTGG
>NW_020855437.1:0-529 GCF_000972845.2 Larimichthys crocea
TTATGGATTCTTTAAGGGAAAGAGTCATTCAGGTTAAAATTGGTTCAGAGATATCAGAAAGCTAAAGTAATATTCTTCTCAAAAAAGGAAATCAGTGAAAAAAAAAAGTTAAACTTATATGGAAAGAATTTAGAGATAGTAAACAGCATGCGATTCTTGTATAGTAGAATAGAATAGTAGAGCAACTAAAAATACAGGAAATAGAATTCAGCCCAACAGTTTTGTGGACGACGATACCAGAATGGACATTACACGAAGCAAGAGTAGATCTAAAAATATGGGACATCAAAAGAAAAAAATAAAACAGCGGACCTGGTAAGAATTTTATAACTATACAGATGAAAAGTATGGGGAATATATTTACTTATATACAGATGGGAGATTATATGCAGGAGATGCCGTGAGATTTGTGGACTTGTACTGTATGTAGGGTCTGCTGATAATGTAGTGGGCTGGTCTGGACAGAAAATGCCAGGGCTGAATTTTTGTCCCAGTCCACCCCTGCTCAAGGCCCACACGTGATCTTGTG
>NW_020855438.1:0-514 GCF_000972845.2 Larimichthys crocea
GCGTCCGGTGTGAGTTGGCCTTCAGTCCCGTGTGACACATGCTTTTCTCTATCACAGCCAGCTCAAAATAACGGGTGCTGAACACTGAATAGACAGCGTATGCATGATATCACCTGTAGGTTTCTGAAGAGCCGTTTTAAAGCCCAGTGCGGTGGCAGCTTTGGCTTCATAACCACAGAGCACAATTGCCTAGAAACAACGGGTGGGTCAACTTTCGTGGCTCATTTTAATCCACTTTCCCATATTGTCTGTAAGCAAGCTATACAACATTACTATCATTGTCTTGTCCTTTTCTTAAAAAAAAGCTGTGCCAGGTCACAGGACTCTACGTCTGACTCATATGTTTTGATCAAATGATCAAAAAAGGATTGAGTTACTCGTTTCTTTCTTCCATTATTTATTTTCAAAACAAAACGAACAACAAAAATGCTCTCAAATTAAACACAAGGTCAAAAACTGTGTCGGTCCTCCTCGTGTTCACCTGTGGGTTACAGACATCCCAAGTTCCAAAAAG
>NW_020855439.1:0-21558 GCF_000972845.2 Larimichthys crocea
CGGTTTTCGGTTCGCTACTCCTCCCAGAGTTTTTGTCGCACATACACAAAACGGGTATCAAAACGTGCGGCTCGGCCGGGACATGTGTCTTTTCTAAGAGTTTCGCATGTTTTTCGCGAATTTATTGCGAATTTATTGCGAAAAATTTCCCATAAGGAATGAATGGGGAGGCCCGAAAAAAAATACATTTCAACAGACATTTTCAACAATGAACTGCTCTGGCATACTTTCACCAAGAGACTTCGTTTGAACGTTAAAACGCAGGTATGCTCCCTTACTTCAGGGATTCACTACACTCAATCGACAGCTTTTACCGTTTTTAAACTATCAAGGCTCAAAGTTGAGCAGGTTTTTAGTCAAATTTCTGGGTTTATAATGGGGTGTAGTGTGGCGGAATGTTTGTGCTAGAGTGGGTGACATCATCAGCTAGAGTGAGGAGCAGGGAGAAAAATCTGTGAAAAAATAAAACTACCGGGGCCCAAATGCCCAGCTACAGACATGATTACCCCTCAAATGTAGGAAAATTCGAGGTGATCGCAGTGATAACACTGTTGAAGCTGTCCGACATATAGTTTTGGCTCCGTACGCGCCCCTTGATCGACTACTCCCGCCAACAGCCTCATATACTCCCATGTTATTTTGAGCATAGAATTTTCTGGAAAAAGCAGGGAGCACCTGTGCTTGCTCTGACTCCTACGGCCAAAGTTTATATAATTTTCGCCTGAAACTTGGCAAGAACATGCTCCACAAGACGAGCATTCTTCTGGTCATTCAGATTTTGGTTTGAGGCAGACCTATAAGGTTTTTTTTTGGCCACCTTCGAGGGGGATCATTCAGACATATACTGTGCATCTCAGGGGGACAGACAGTGGATGCAGCACCTGTGACTAATACTCGACCTGCAGCTCACCCTGGTTGCTTGGCAACATCAAGCATGCAATAATAAGCAGAAAAAGAATAAGCACGGTGGATAACATATAGTGTGCGCTTTCAGGCACACTCAATTAAAAAAACACACCATCTAACGACCCTGATTTGAAAATGTAGGGAGTAGAAAGTATGGATAGTTATGCTAAAATGTAAGAAGTAAAAGTCAAAAGTTGGCACAAAAATAAATAATGAAGTAAAGTATAGATACCCGAAGATTCTACTTAAGTACAGTAACGAAGTATTTGTACTCGTTACTTCCCATCTCTGGTAATAAACGCGTTCATACTCTGATGTAGTTATCTTCTTTCTTCCTATCAGGATGCTGATCAGCTCAGACCTTCTCAGGCTTGCCGCTCCTCCCCGTACTCCGGCCGCAGTTCATTCACAGTGTGGAGCTCCAGAGAAGGGAGACGTCGTGAATGGAGACGAATCTCGGCGAAACACGCGAACAGAGGTACGAAGAGACGTTTCATGGAGTTTATCTTTTGTCCTGTATGTACTGCCGGAATGTGCAGTTCAGTGTATCCTCCTGCTGTTTGTCTCTGTTTGTTTGCAGTGTTTGTGTTCAAGCACAAACAAACCTACGTAAAGCGGACTGGTCGTGCTGGTGATACACTCTCTCTCTCTCTCACTCACTCACTCACACACACACTCACTCACTCACTCACTCACTCACTCACACACACACACACACACACACACACACACACCAACACACACACATAGTGTCATTGTTACTTTCATTTCCTGGTATCAGGAGGTTCTCGGCGGGCTGCCGGGCCGGCCGGAGCGGATTCTTCTGTCTGGTCCTGTTGCCATAATCTCTCCGACCCTCTTCTTCCTCTTCCTGCTTTGTGTCATTACTGCCACCTTCCTGAGTGAGGAAGCCTTGTCCATGTCCAGCACACTGCATTCATTTAGTCTGTCTTTTTTCCATTGTCCGTAACTGTGGATAAATACTCTCTAAACTCGTCACTGTTGGATCATGTCAACATGTGTAAATTCCCTTCTGGGAAAAGCTTGTATTTGAGCCGTTCTTAAATTCCTGTCATATCTTCACTTTTTCTTAATCAATCTTCAATTACTAGAGAAAAGAATGCACAAATTAACACACATAATCACCACCACGTCACACTCCGCAAACCTGACTGACTCTATTTATTGTCTTACACTGATGGACTTTTATATATTGGCTGTTTTATGTAGATTATTTATTGTGTGTTTTGTGGTTGTTTTTCATTTACATGCCCAGGAAACAACTGATGAAAATGATCAGTTATCTTTCTCTGGTGCAATTACTTTTTTCAAGAATCATATAAATAAAACCCTGTTGCTTCTAATTAACACAGTTAAAACAACTAATCACTCTGGCAGCTGGTTCAGTGTTTTTTTTTATGTTCAATACTTTGTTCCTGTTCAGCTTTATTGCACATCTCTTCTTATTTGTTTTGAATTCTAATTGTTGCAGAAAAATGCTGAAGTCAAAGGTCAATGATGAGGTCAGGAGGGAAGAAAGTGTTCAGGAGCCTCAGAAGTCTTATAATGTAATATTTATTGAAAGTTGATCAAGGAGAATCAGAGACATCCTCACATACAAGTCTACATACATGTCTGGATTGGAAATATGTTTAATGAAATGTTGACGTGTTGAATGCCCTCTCTGTATGTGTGCCACATAGGCTGTATAAGGTGTGGCATCACCAGGAGAGCTATAGAAAAGGGGAATGTTAATGAACTAGATTTCCCCGGTATGTTAGTTTTGCTTTCACTTCATCTTGGACAGCATTTCATAAAGCTTGGTTATTACCTAAACATCTCACTTTATCTGGTGTATTTACAATTTTTTTTCTTGTTCTTCTTCAAACCAGATTTGTGACAAGGTGTCACAATCTTACACATGGCACCTTTTTAACTAACGCAGAGTAAGAAAATTGTAAACAGCCTTTCTGTTTCACCTTATGGTAGTGATGTCAGAGTTAGAAGACCGCTGTTCCTCCATTTCTTCCATCTCTCTGCTGGAGATCAAGACTGAGACTCATCTAGTCCTCAAAGCTTTCCTCCATCGGACACTTTCCATCCCCCAAACAGAGAGGCCTGGCACAGTAGGAGGTGCCTACAAAGATCACAACAAGTTCAGGTAATGTACCTCACTACTCCATCTTAAACTAGCCATGTGTATTACCTTAGCCTTATAACCTCTAACTTGGAGTCAGCTTAAATTAAAAAAGTGAATGTAGACCTTGTAATAATGAGTAGGTGAAGTAGATGAAACCTCTGTGTGGGTTCTTCCTGGGTACTCCAGCTTCCTCCCACAGTCTAATGACATGCACTTAACAGGTTAATTGGTGACTCTAAATTGTTTGTAGATGTGTGTGAGAGTGTTAATGGTTGTTTGCAGTGTGATGACCTGATGATTTGTCCAGGGTGTACCCCGCCTCTCAACCAAAGTCAGCTAGAATAGGCTCCAGCCCCCCGTGACCCTGATGAGGAGAAGCAGTTACAGACAATTAAAATTGTGTTGAATCATGTCTATCCTATACCTTTCATATGATAGGGAACAGGTTGGTATACCAACCCTGTTGTTGAGTGTGTTCCTTCCTTCCTTTCCCAGCGCCAGGCCACATCCCAAACCAAAGGATGGAAGGGATTCACAACTGGAAGATGCCAGTTCAGCAGATGAGAAGAAGAGCAGTTTCAAGAACTTCATAAAACAGCTGCCACTTCATAACAGCACACGCCATCATGCCAAAGACCAGAAAGGCTCATTGGACGGGAACAACAGGACAAAAGTGTCACACTTCAGAGACCAAGTAAGTAAGGAAGTGTTGTTTTTTATTAGGCACTGTAGCCCAGTAAAATCAAGTCACAGTTTTGCTTGATTGCTGTTACTTTAGTCTTTACTTTTTGTTTTACTTTAATGTCACTTTTCTGTGTGTGTGTTTTTGTGTGTGTGTGTGTGTATATATATATATATATTATATATATCTATATATATATATATATATATATATATTATATTTTATTATTATATTATATCTATATATATATATATATATATATATCTTATATATATTATATATTATTATATATTATATATATCTTATATATTTTTTATATATATATATATATATATATATATCTTATATATATATAATATAATATATATATATTTTTATATATATATATATATATTATATTATTAATACTTTTATCTATATTATATATATTTATATATATATATATATATATATTAATCTATATCTATATAAAAACACACACAGAATCAGCACTCTCACCCTCGTTACACTCTTAATGATGAAGAACCTGTTCCCACAGGACGATGTCATATCCCCCTCCTCGACATCAGAAGAAGATGAGAGGAAACCACAGAAGAAGCTGAACCAGAAGAAGATTAGAAAAAGGATTTCCAAATTCTTCCGTTTAAAGTTGGAGAAAGAGAAGGAGAAAGAGAAAGAAGAGCATGGTTCTCATCCTCAGAGGCCTAGCAGCTTGTCAATTGACAACGCAGAGCCTTTGCTGACCATTGTATCTCCCAGTAAGTACCTCCATTGTACTATAAATCTGCACAACTACTGCTGCTGTGCCCAAATTTAAAATGTAAATATATAGAATGTTTCATTGCTTTGAATCTACACGCTGTAATAGTTTGTGCCTGAAGTTGAATATTAAAGGCACTATCAAAGTCACTGCTGGTGTTGATATAGACCACCCTCCAGAGTTCTATAACGAAGTAGCAGAGAAACTAGACAAGATTGCCCAGAGGTCTACGAGTATAAAGAAACTGAGACCCAAAGCCCCATCTTCAGCAGGTAATCAAACACACACACACGCACACACATACACACACACACACACACACACCTTTAGACTGAAGCAAACAACTACCAATTAATATTCCCTGGTTCTAGTGCAAGATCAAATCAAATCAAGTCAATTTTATTTGTATAGCCCAAAGTCACAAAGTACATTTGCCTCAGAGGGCTTTACAATCTGTACAGGGAGTGACACCCTCTGTCCTTAGACCCTCGGTTCGAGTGAGGAAAAACTTGCCCACAAAAACCCTTTAACAGGGAAAAAATGTGGAAGAAACCTCAGGAAGAGCCACAGAGGAGGGATCCCTCTCCCAGGACGGACAGACGTACAATAGATGTCACATGTACAGAACAAATCAACACAAACATATTGTACAATTACAATGACTGATAAAATGACAATGAATTACATTGAATGATAAAATGATTACAGTAGCAGTGGAACCTGTGATAGTGATAGAGAGACACAGATGCACAGCGGCAGCAAATCATAAACTAACTATAAACTGTAATGTAGATATGGTAGCAATAATGACAGTAGTAATGTGTGTATAGTATAGTGGACGTCGTGCAGGACCACAGCAGCCACAATCCATGAGAACCTGCAGAGAGAGAGAGACGAGTGACCTCAAAGGCTGGAGGAGTGTAACAGGCAGCGTGCAGCTTTTGCGCATGCGGCAAAAAAAGTTTTTCAAAGTAATGACTACTGGGGTCAGAATACTGTCATGGATCTTATTACCCAAATTGTATTCTCTGGTTTGTATTCCATTTTCTCAGATGGGCTTTTTACTTGAGCTGTTTTCAGTCTAATATACACTTTGACTGTGAAGTTCTTTCGTCTTTCTTGAAGCAGTGAGTGAGAAAGAGGCAGTTGTGCAGCAGCTTGTTCAGGTGCTTTCTTTGGAGGGAGATTCTATCAACACAAAGGTAGGTAGTGGTTTAGGTTTATCGTATAATGTGTCAAGCTGCATTGTTCATTTTTTGTCCTCTATTGTCAGGTCTTCTGCTTTAAATTCAGGGATTTCTTCACCCAAATTCAATATCTGCTCTGTAATGCTCAAAAGTTGTTACCATAGGACATACAGAGAATTGAAATATCGTTTCAATTCTCTGTATGTCCTATGTCCTGTATAAATGGCAGTGTTGACTTGATAATAATTTAGATGTTATGAAAACATAGTAACAATATCCACAAAGACAGATGAATATACAACGGAGTGTAAGTTTCCTTACATACTGCCATTAGCTATACTGCTATCTTTTTACAGATCCAGTCAGACCCTTTCCTGCACTCCCGTTTGACTCGTCTATCTTATGCATCATTTGCCAAGCTTTTGGACACTTTCAGCAGTAATCAGGTATCTGAAGCCCCAGCCCTGCTGAAAACAGCTAGTCCAACATTGCAACGCATGGCTGTCAGCATGGAGGTATCACGACGGATAGTGACAGCCACAGGAGCCCAGCGCATGCAGGGCTATGCAGAGTGCTACATGGAGACATTTGCCCCCTGGGTCAAGAAGCATGGAGGATGGGTGAGTGAATTCATAAAAATATTTCAATTATTCCAAGACAATAAATAGAAGCCAGTATTCAAACAATGACAGAATATTAAACAATATTATAATGTTGTTATAGGCCTGATGTCTGAGCCTTGAGCTAGAGATGAAGTGCTGACTCCTACAACACTTGTATCATAAATTCAATCTTATCTTCAAAGAATACAGCAGAGGTTTTATTCTTCTCACAAAAAAAGAAACAGATTTTGTTCACGAAGTAAACAGTTTTTGGCTCAAAACTAAATATTTTTCATTATTGTTATATCACAGCCAAACATCAACAAGGTCACCAACAGCAGACCCAGCAGCAGCTAATATCACTGACTAGTCCAACAGCAGTCAGCCCAGCTCGGCGTCTGTCTTTCAGCCTTTTATTTCACCAAGCTCTCACCAACCACTAAAAGTCAGTCCCATATTTACTCTTGTCCGGCAGCTTCTTGTTCACCTTCTTTCAACTTTTCTTTTCTTAGCTTCTTTCATCATCGCTCCCTTTGGTCTTTTTGCCTGTGTCATCGTGTCCATAGAGGGTGTTAAGCTCAGTTTTTTTATTTGTTACTGGTACTTTATTTTTGCCCAGAGGAGTTGGGGTTGAGGTATTTGTGAAACTAGCCTCCAGGCAATGATATTATGTGGTTTAGACTGTACTGTATTTTGTTATATTTTTCTGGTATCAGTAGCATTCACTACATTATATTACTATACTGCTACTACTGCTAGCAATCACTATACAGACCATGCTCAAAGCATCCTGTACAGTGCACTGCTTAGTTGTTTAGGATTATAGTAGACATTGCCTTATAGTGAAATTTAGACCCATGCACCTATGTCAATTTAAAAAAATATGTTTTCAGTTTTATTTTGTGATGTTTATACCTATCATTTACCTTTTATTTCATCTCTAGGAGAATGTGGTATACTTGGAGGAGTCTCTTGAGTATGACTGACTTCTCAGAGATCCTGGGTTACTTCCACACTCAGCTCTGGATAATGACATTGGAATGCGGATGGACCTTGCTCTACTTTCCTAGATGGGCAAGCTTTCCTGCAGTCTCACCTGGACTGTGACAAGGGCCTAATAACTGTCAACCTGTCTAGGGTATACCCTGCTTCTCACCCGATGCCAGCTCGGATCAGCTCCAGCCACATGTGACAGAAGATGGTAAGATGGATGTTTACTTGGATGTTTAAAAATTGAAAATGAACAAAGATAAGGAAGAAAATGATGCATTTATCTATTTTTCAGTCATATAGCCTGAATCTGCCAGACAAAAATAATAGTAAATAACACTCTGGGAAGGTGCATGAAGGACAGCTTTGTCCATAATACCATTCTAAACCATTCATCCTGCTGCATTCGGTGATATGTTCCTTCATTGTAATGAACACAGTAAGTGCATTTAATACATCTCAGTTCATCAGATCAGCAAAGCAAACAGACAGAACTGCATCTCCAAGCATGTCCCCTGCCTGACAGTTTAAAAAAATGATATCATAACCCTGTTTCTAAAAAAGTTTGCACACTATGTACAATGATGTGCTGATGTGCTAAACACTGACACAACATATTTAACTGAAAATAACACAAAGACAACTTATCAAATGTTGAAACTGAGAAATTTAATTGTTTGAATTTGATGCCAACAACACATTTGAAATAAAGTTGGTCTTTCGTTGCCAAAAAGACTTGAAAAGTTATGAAGGATATATGCAGATTTTGGAGCAACATATTCTGCAAAGTAGACAATGTTTTTTTTAGGGCCAGCCAAACAATGTCAAACCACATTCTGCACATATTCAAACAGGGTGGCTCCAAAGTCAAAGAGTCCAGGTGCTAAACTGGTCTGCCTGCAGTCCAGACTTGTAGCATAGCAGAATGTTTTGCACATCATCACATTATGTTTTCTTTTCTTTTTCCACACTGTGCCAAATTATTTAGAAACAGGGTTGTAGGTTTGTTTCAGAATAAACTAGAGTTGATCACAATGAAGGTATATGTCAGCCATTGCCACTATATAGGTCTTTATTTTTAGAAGAGTGAGAAGAGAGTGGCATGCTGATGGCAGTGAGGAACTCATTTGTCGAGACTGTGATGGACAATGAACCATCATTTTGTATTTTAGCATCTTAATTTCTGTTTACATCTACAATATCTGTTAACTCACTGGTTCTCAAACTGTGGTACAGGTACCACTGGTGGCACTTGAGGGGTTGAAATTAAACCAGGGGATTACATAATTGTAATTTCAAATCAAATCAGATTTTATTTGTATAGCCCCAGTCACAAAACGCATTTAGCCTCTGAGGGCTTTACAGTCTGTACAGGGAGTGACACCCTCTGTCCTTAGACCCTCGGTTCGAGTGAGGAAATTTAAAATAAGTTTTGCATTTACCGATACATCTTGTTTCAATATCAGCTTGATACATAAACACATTCATGCACGTATTATGCGCATACATCCATGATTAGTTCAAATGTGATGTGAGATAGTAAGCAAAGGTTAAATGAATGGTTCAAATACTGCAATCGTGGCTCCAAAGAGGAAATATTCGGAAGAAAAGTGTGGTTCAGGAGAACCCCTTTAACACCAAATGAGCTCTGGTTCTGTTTAGGATTCAACAGCAGTCAACAATAAATAGGAATAAACTTTCCATCTGCGTAAACTGTCTGTAGTCGTACAGCGTGTGCCTACGCTGCTTGATTTTAATGTCTGTCAAAAAAGTGATACTTGGAGGGATTAATATTTTCGAAGGGTGGTATGTGTTATACAAAGTTTGAGAAACACTGTGCTAACCTAAATAAATTTAAGCTCCAACAGCCACCAAGCCACCCAGTTTAACCCAGTTTAGTGAGTCAACACTGCAGATATGAGTGCACAGAGAGTAAAAAGCTACAGTAGAGGAGCTCAGCTGGGTTCATGTCAGGCCTCTATCTTTTTTTCCTTGTGAATCAAAACGTTAAGCATGTTTTGTGACCTGTTGTAGCTGGTACATCTGTTAGGGTTAGTAGCAATTAAATCCTCAAGACCTGTGCTTGAGGCAGCAATAAAAAATAATCTTGGTTTGTATCCTTTGTTGGTATTTTGGTTAGTATACTTTTCAATGATGTCAAACGAAGTCCTAAATTTCCTAAAGTTTCTAAATAAATCTCTGTGTTCATTTAGATTGAAATCACTAGTGCTTAAGTTGACTGTGGCCATGTGATCTGCTCAATTTTATTAATACTTTGTCGGTTTTAATTGCCAAACAAATCTTTTCATTATTTGGAGAATCTCTTTGGTTTAGAAAAAACGACATTACTATTTGAGTCAAACATTCTCTAGAATATTCTAAATACAAATAATTTGTATTTAGAATATTATAGAGAATATTTGACTCAAATAGTCAATATTCCTATAGTAATCTGTGGTATTATTAATACCACAGATTACTATAGGAATATTGATTAATACTGTAAAGTCACTAAACCAGACATTCAAAGTGTATTCATATAGTATATGAATAGTATACATATATTGTTTGAAACCATTAAAAGTGATCTAAGTGCTAAATATATTCTCTTCCTCTTCATTCCTTCTTCTTTTTTTACACAGTGGGCCTGCCTGTCAAAAACATGTTACACCATAAGACTGCTTGATTTAGCTTGAAACTGACCAGCAGGTTATAAACTTCCTCTCAGCATGACATAATGGACAAATAATTAAATTGAAATTATCAATTGTGAATGGTGAGAAAAGTAAAGTAACTGAATTAAAAATTCATAACATATTTTATAATAGAGTTGTCACGATACTAAAATGAGTAACCACAATACTATACCAGACAAAGTATCGCGGTTCCGGGTATTATCGCGATACTGCAGCCTTTTTTTTATTATTATTATTTTTATAAACTGCAATGTATTTGTACAAGTTAGTAAAATTAGTGTTGCCACTGACGAAGACGCCACGGCAGACTCGCTGCTCGGGCCCGGTGCTTCTGCCATGGTGAGTGTGTTGTCTCGTGTCTGGGCGAGACAGAACTTTAGCTTGTTGTTTGTTTTGAAGCGAGTTTCTATCGAAGCGGAGCTGTCTTCGCGGAGTTTGTTCTTGCCGGCAGAAACACACGAACAGCCAATCAGCTAACAGACGGGCGGACCCAGCGTGTGGAAACAGCCTATCATATCCCTGGACGTCACCAGTAACAGGCAAACAGCCAATCATTCAGCAGCTGTGTAGTTCGGTTGCGGTTCCATGTTGGTTTGTTTACAAAGGAGTAGCATGCAGTGAGAAGCCGGGAGGAGAGCAGAGGCGGCCGCTATGTAGCGGAGACTGGCACCGGTAGTATAGTAATCCACGGTAGTACCGTCGTGTAAAATTTCTAGTATAGTAGCGACGGTTATGATTTGGCACCGCGAGGTACCGTGTATACCGTGGGTATCGTGCAACTCTAATTTATAACATATGAATTAAGGAGACAGATATGTCTTTTTTTTTTACTTGTTTCCCCTGGTAACTCTGCAGGAGCATTGCATGAAGGTAACTGTAACTTGTTTTGTCTGGAGGCTAATGGATTCTAGTTGTACTGATCTGATATACTGTAATGTAAGGTTAAACAGTCATTATGTTCATGATATTACCTCCTCCGTCTACTACTGTCTATGTCCATGTGGCCAGTGTTGACTGCACCCACCAGTAGCTTTAGTCAAGATGTAAATTTTGGGGGAATCTTCAGGGGACTTTGAAATGCAACAATTTCAGCAGGATTCACCCCAAAGTGACCACTGGAGCAAATTGGAGGTTTGTAAAATGCAAATCAGTTTTGGGGGTATATTGAGATCGTGATAAGCCTTCCCATCACAGGCCAGTGAACATCTTCGTGAACATCTTCAGTCAGTCCAAGTGCTTCTCAGCGCACAGGATTTGACAGTACATCAGCATTGAGAACACCAGGGCCAAAATCTGACAAGAAAAGAAGGTGTACAGGTCAAATACTGAAAAATTATAACAGCTGGAATTACAAAAACAGCCATTTTCTTTACAAAATCTTCAAAACATTATATTTGAATAGTCCATAACTACTACAGATAGTTTGTCAATGAGGTCAGAGATACAAGGTTTCATATGTTGACATATGCATTAATATACAGAAAACTAATCAAATAAATGAGAAATACATTTTGGAGAGAACTACCTGCACAACACCAATACACACTCCGAACACCAGGACCGAGGGGATGTTATCTAGCAGCCATTGTCTGGCCTTCTGATAACATGGCTGCAGAGACATACAAAAAGGGCATGAGAAAGGCATGGGGTTAGGAAGTTCACATAGGAAAGAATACATACTATCATACTATACATACTAATACTAGCTCTCTCTGTCTCTCTCTGTTTATCTATCTTAGACTTAGACTGCACTTTATTGATCCCTTTGGGAAGACTCTCTCCAGGAAATTGAATTTCCAGTAGCATACAGTGAAAAAGAATACAATATAAGATAAACAATAGACTCTTATCTAAATATATAAAGTAAACAGTAGACAATAAACTCTTAACAGTAAAACTCTTACCTAAATATATAAAGTAAACAGTAGAACAATAAAACGCTTAACAGTAAGCAGTAAACTCTAACTAAATATATAAAGTAAAATTCAAGTAAAATAGGATCAAGATAAAATAAATGTAGAGAACTATATGGAGGATGCATATAGAACATATAGAGGACTGTGTATGGCAGACTTAGGTTAACAGTTAATTAAAATATTGCACTTAAACGACTATCTACCCCTTGTTATGATATGGCTGTATATAAATAAAAATGAATTGAATTGAATTCAATAGATGTAGAAGAACAAGCATGATTACATTTGTTAATTGCGATTCACACACCGCTACAAACACCACTCCACCTGTTCAATCTCATCATCTCATCACAATATACCCCAGTCCAACCGCCTAAGTAGCTGATTCAAGATTCGTAGATCCACAGATCCATCCTGCACGAGTAAATCAAGGGGAACTCATCAGTAGTACGAAACAGCAGACTCTAAATCACTACTGTTAGTTAGGCTAGCTGCCAAGTTCCATCATTTATGGATGTAAATGTCAGCACAAATCATTGTTTAAGAGACACAGAGTGAGTGAAGCAGGCGTAGCGGACTCAAAACTTAATTTTTCTCACTCCATTGCTTGAATTTGTCATGTGTGAAGACATTCACACACACATGCATCTGGAACAGATCTGGATTACATTTGAAAGAATCAGACAATATAAAAACCTCTTGCAACTTTACCCCTCTAGACTCTTAGTGCTAGAAAAGCTGAGCAGCAAACCAACCTCACTCCATCCGTCAACACACTGGTCTGTCCCAACAGAGCAGCAGGAAGAAGGCAGCGTTCCATTGAGCACATCATACCAATCTGTTTTGTTAGTTACTCCACAGCATTTGAACTGGAGAAGCGGAAGATATAAAGACATAAGTAGTAATACAGAAGTCATGTAGTAGATTAATACACATGTTGCTAATAGCTGTATGCTAGTAGGAAAGAAGTCACACAAGAACAAATAAGTACAAATAAAACACTAGAGATTTTATGGTATGGTATGTATTTTAAATTTCATACCATGACAGATGCATTTCAGTTGGTTCAGTGTTGGTGTAATACATAATTATGTAATTAAAAAAAGGCTTTATGGATGGACGTCTTGTCCTATATTTATGCAACACACTGTAAGAAGTCATGCATTGTTTGCTAAAAGTGTTCACCATTTTTTGGACATTGTCCCAGGATTTCTTCAGTCCAGGTTCTGATTCATAAATCTTTATACCCTCCTTTAATTCGCCCTGTGCTTTGGAATCCAACTAACAAAAAACAGAAAAAAAGAAAAACTGTTATTTATTCAAATGATACATCAGTAAAATATGTATTGCACACGACAGATGGTCAAACTACAGGTCATTTGGAGTTGCAAACCTGAATGTATTTGAATTGTTACTTATACAATATACAATACAATGTAGAGCAGTGTAACACTGGAAATAAATTGAAGTATAAGTTTCCCTTGCCCGTTCTGTTGTGCAATGTTTGTTGGATGCTTTGGGGAAAAAACAGTAATTTTATGTCCTTTCTGATGTACCCAAAGCGTCACTTAGGAGACACAGCACGAATGGATCAGGAGTAGCGGACTCAAAACTTTCAAATCCCTGAAATCCCGAATCTGCTGAGCTTTCTACAGAGTGCAAAACATAGTAGATCCAGATTTACAGAGTTGGTGGATCTAGATCAGGGGGTACTTCCTACAGAGCCTTAAACATAGGGGACACAAGGTCTGTGGATCACTGACCCAACAGACCCAGGTGACCCAGATTTGCTGATCTAATTGGGTTGAGTGGATCATTTCTTCCACACAGCACGAAACAAAGCAGATTCAGACTCGTCAATGGATTTCAGGGAGTGGCGTCATCATACTCTGCATACTGTGTAAAATGATGATCTGAAGACTTCCCCATGTCAAATGTAAGACAACAAATACAGCAATAACCACGATGATAGATACTGATTTAAAACACAGACACTCCTTTTTGTGTAATATAGTTCATACGCTAAAAACTATGTAAGAGGGGCATTTTAACTGCAGCATTATATGTCATAAATAATCATTGTCTTATCTGCCAGACTTTCTTAAACACAAATTTGTCGTCTTGTTTTTGTGTAGCTTTGGTTAATACACTTTAGAGGCTAGGCTAATATAGCCTAAACAGTGTGAGAGAGGCATTACAACTGCAGCATTATGCGTCACCATACTGTGAGTTGTGAGAATATAATACTGTTGTACGCCAGTGGATTACCTGACAGCACTAGTCAGAACAGATGAGCTTTGGCAGTCAGTTGAGGTAAGGGAGTGAGTGAGGCTTGTTCGAGTTGTACGCGGTGCACACAGATAGTGGAATTTAAAAAATACTGCAATGTCCGTTAATCTAGCAGCTTACTCACCAGCGTTGCAGATGTATTTTTTGTGTCATCTTAATATAAAGCCAGCCAAATCTAAAGATTTGGAACCACTTACAGCCTCATAGTTAATGTTTCCGAATTTTTTAATTTAGTGTAGTCCAACACAGTGGGGCTTATGTTTCACTGGTAGAATTTATATTTTTATGGGTGTACTGACTCAAGTGACTCAAAGGACTTGGAGGTTCCAGATCTGTTTAGTGAGTGATTCAGAAAGTATGGAGTTCGTAAAACGATCCAAGTTTGATATAACTCTTTGAAACTGTTTGGGCAGGTGCTTAAAAATATGTGTAGCGCCCTGCTACAAATGATAACGTTTTGTTCTTCATAAACGTGTTTCAAGTTGCTGCTATTGTGAAATAAGGTTCACTGATATGGGAAAATTTGTAATTTTACTTTATTTGGGAAGGTAATAAAATGTCCCACGTTCCTAATGGTCTGTGAATGCCTCATGACGTTTCTTTTGTTTATTTGAGTATACAGGTGTTAATCTGTTATTAGCAAATCCGTGCCTGTCAAGGATGAGGGTCACCTACCTATCGGATTCTGAGAAGGGGGTGGGACTAAAAAAACGAGAGGGAAAAGCGCAGGGTAGTAACAAGAGACACGAGGAGAAAAATAGCAACGCGACGAAAGAGTTAGTTGTAAGCCAGCCGCTCAACAGTGTTAAGTTACAGATGTTGTGGAAACTTAAAACCGGAGGTATAAAATGTAAATGTGAGCCATGTTTGGAGATGTGTTAGCCGGAAATTATACTAAATGTCGAAGACGCCATTTTCTGTTGTGTATTGTGCTAGTTGAGTGTGCCTGAAAGCGCACACTATATGTTATTCACCGCGCTTATTCTTCTTATTATTATTGAGTGTGCGTGCAAGGCGCACACTATATGTTATCCACCACGCTTCCGTACGTTTTTCGGCATCTAACTAGTCCTACTACTCCCCCCCACAGCCTCATATACTCCCATGTTAAAAAAGCGGGAAATTTTCTGGAGGAAGGCAGAAGTAACGTTTCTCTCTCTTGCTCCCAAGGGCACATTTCTTCATTTATCGACACAATAGACTATGTAGACGATCAGGAAGGGCACAGGATGCTCAAAGTTAAGCCGGTTTAATGATTGGAAATACGGTTTTGGCCAGAAATCCTTCCTGTTCGAGAGGAGGTCTCAGCATTTTCTCTCAATTTCTAAGTGACATTCTAACAGGTGCAGTAACTGCTCTGCTGATTACAGTTGGTCCTGGTTGCTTGGCAACCTCAGCCTGCTTGAGGAGGAGAGGGGGGAGGGGCCAGCAGACAGAAGCCGAGCGGCAGCCATTTTTGTAGTTCTTGGCACTTAATTTGAACTCGTCTGTGTAAAATGGCCGACCCGACAGGACAGCAGAGCGTTAGCGAGCGCGCGCGCACACACACCAACACAACCACACACACACAAACAAACAGTCAGAGAGGCAGGGGACACAGACATAGACATATATACATAGACGCCGCATTGAGCGGGTTGGTCGTTGGTCGCGATACGTAAACGGCGCCGCCATATTGGTTCGGGCAGATCTGCCCGTAAACTAATTGGACTGAACTTCATAAAGCGCCCTTTCACAAAGTTCTTCAATTAATGTCTCTTACACCCATTCACACACACACTAATATATCTGGGAAACAACAGCACCAAAAACAACGTATGTAACTTTTAAAGTGATAATTATAAATGTTTACTCCTTATGTAGCACCAAACCAACGTATGTATTTTTCTAATGCTGAGTGTTTACAGCTACTAATGTGTGTACACTGTTACTGTGATGATAATACTGAAATATTTATATTTACTTTAATCTGTGTCTATAATAACCGATCCTGAAATGTAGATGTGACATGAGGGTTTCTGAATAAAGACACACACACACCACACACATATTATATATATACATACATACATACATACATATACACACACCACCACACACATATACATATATATTATATATATATATATATATATATATATATATATATATTATATTAAGTATAAATATTTCAATATTTCAATATTTATCATCACAGTAACAGTGTTACACACATTAGTACCTGTAAACACTCAGCATTAGAAAAATACATACGTTGGTTTGGTGCTTACATAAGGAGTAAACATTTATAATCGTCACTTTAAAAGTTACATACGTTGTTTTTTGGTGCCTGTTTGTTTCCCAGATATATTAGTGTGTGTGTGAATGGCTGTATAAGAGACATTAACTTAAAGAACTTTGTAGAAAGGCGCTTTATGAAGTTCAGTCCATTTCCTTGTATTAGTTTACGGGCAGATCTGCCCGAACCAATATGGCGGCGCCGTTTACGTACGATTCAGCGCTCAATGCGGCGTCTATGTATATATGTCTATGGACACAGACACAGATTGAAACACATAAGACAAAAGACTCCCTTCAAAATAAGAGTTCCTTCAAAATAAAAGACTTAAAACTCTTCTTAACAGCTCTCACTTACTTCCACAAATTTTGTATTACAGAAATAAAAATTATATCACAACATTCAGCTCATTTTACTTCTACACTAACCTTCTACAATCCTTCTACAGATCTACAATTTAAACTACCTGTCCTTCTACTACAGAGTTCAGTCAAACTACACATTTCAACAGGATCTTGTACTATTACACTTTTATTCAACATTTTTTTTAGATTCAACTCATTTAGAACATTTCTACAGACACAAGCACACACACACACAGTAACACAGACACACAGACAGACACACGCACAGAGACACTGAACAGACACTCAGTAAACAGATCGACATCATCGTGTTCAAACAATAAAAATCTGCTGATCTACGATTAATACAGGCTGAGCTGCACACCTGGACAGGTGAGTCTCAGGACAGTCTCTACAATCCTTCTACACTTTAAACTACTTCTCCTTTACTACAGACCTCAGTTAAACTACACAGTTCACCAAGATCTTGTACTATTATTTTGCTAAATTCTACTATTAATATTCTACAAATTATTCAACTTTTTCTACAAATATTTTACCATTTCAAATACATTATACAAACTTCAAATCTATATACAGACCTACAATTTAAACTACCTCTCCTTCTACTACACAGTTCACCAAGATCTTGTACTATTATTATTATTACTCTCTACAATTCTACCTTTTCTTCTGAATTTCTACAGTGTTACACAACATTGTATCACTTCATACTATTCTACTCTTTTCAACCAATTTCAACATTTTTAAGATATATCCCTTATGGCCTTTTCAAGCTTTATAGTATAGAGACAGCTGAAGAGCGACAGGAATGTAAGGGGGAGAGAGAGTGAAAGACACAGAGAAAAGACATGCAGAAAAAGGGCAGCAGGTGGGCCGCTGGGTCAGCAAAGGGCACCCACACCGCACTTTCCGCAGGAAATGCAGTTTTCTAGTTATTATTTTTCTTCTTCCATACGTTTTTTGCCGCGTAACTAGTCCTACAAATTTTAAACCCCAAAAATAAAAATTATACCACTAGATTCAGCTCATTCATGCCATGGGTGCTATTACTTTTCTACATTCTACTATTAATATTCTACAAATTATTCAACTTTTTCTGCAAATATTTTCCCATTTAAAATGCATTACACAAACTTCAAATCATTCTACAAAACCTCTACAAACATTCTACAATTTCTACTACTACTACAGACTTCATTCAAATTGTACACAAACTCTTCAACTATTAAACTCGTATTTAACTTTTTTCAAAATCTTTTACCGTTTTTAAACTATCAAGGCTCAAAGTTGAGCAGGTTTTTAGTCAAATTTCTGGGTTTATAATGAGTGTGTATGTGGTTTCCTAGAGTGATGACAAAACGATTAGTGAAAAAATAAAACCTTTTTGACTATGGTGGCCTCAAATGCACAACTACAGACATGATTATCCTCTCAAACGTAGTAAAATTTGAGGCGATCGCAGTGATAACACTGTTGAAGCTGTCTCTGTTATAGTTTTGGCTCGCTACTCGCTAATTGATCGACTACTCCCCCCCACAGCTTTATAGACTCCCATGTATTTTGGAGCAGAGAATTTTCCGGAAGGAGCAGGGAGCACCTGTGCTTGCTCTGACTCTTGAGGCCAAACTTTATAAAATTTTTGCCTGAAACTTGGCAAGAACATGCTCCACGAGACGAGCATTTTTCTGGTCATTTCAAATTTTGGTTTGAGGCATACCTTATAGGTTGTTTTTGGCCACCTTCGAGGGGGATCATTCAGACATATACTGTGCATCTCAGTGGGACAGACAGTGCATGCAGCACCTGCGACTAATTAACATGCTCATGTTAATTCTAACAGGTGTAGATTAGCTGCTGCTGATTCGGTCCTGGTTGCTTGGCAACCTCAGCCTGCTTGAGGAGGAGAGGGGGGAGGGGCCAGCAGACAGAAGCCGAGCGGCAGCCATTTTTATAGTTTTTGGCACTTCATTTGAACCGGTTCTGTTCATAACCTTTATGGACAGAATTTCTAGGCGCAGCCAGGGCGTTGAGGGGCTGCGATTCGGTAGCCTCAGGATTGGGTCGCTGCTTTTTGCGGACGATCTAGTCCTGTTGGCTTCATCGGAGCGTGACCTCCAGCTCTCTCTGGAGCGGTTTGCAGCCGAGTGTGAAGCGGCTGGGATGAGAATCAGCACCTCCAAATCCGAGGCCATGGTTCTCAGCCGGAAAAGGGTGGAGTGCACTCTCCGGGTCGGGGATGAGATCCTGCCTCAAGTGGAGGAGTTCAAGTATCTCGGGGTCTTGTTCACGAATGAGGGAAGGATGGAACGGGAGATCGACCGGCAGATCGGTGCGGCTTCTGCAATGATGTGGACTCTGCACCGGTCCGTCGTGGTGAAGAAGGAGCTGAGCCGAAAGGCGAAGCTCTCGATTTACCAGTCGATGTACGTTCCTACCCTCACCTATGGTCACGAGCTTTGGGTAGTGACCGAGCGAATACAAGCGGCCGAAATGAGCTTCCTTCGCAGGGTGGCTGGGCTCTCCCTTAGAGATAGGGTGAGAAGCTCGGCCATCCGCGAGGAGCTCAGAGTAGAACCGCTGCTCCTCCGCATCGAGAGGAACCAGCTGAGGTGGCTCGGGCTCCCTCCGGGAGGCGGCCCCGGGGAAGACCCAGGACACGCTGGAGGGACTATGTCTCTCGGCTGGCCTGGGAACGCCTTGGGGTCCCCCTGGGAGAGCTGGCAGAAGTGGCTGGAGAGAGGGAAGTCTGGGCCTCCCTGCTAAAGCTGCTGCCCCCGCGACCCAATAAAAACGGATAAAGTGGAAGAAGACGGACGGACTTAATTTGAACTCGTCTGTGTAAAATGGCAGACAGAGACAGCAGAGCGTTACACAGTAACACAGACACACAGACAGACACACGCACACGCACACACACACACACAGAGACACTGAACAGACACTCAGTAAACAGATCGACATCATCGTGTTCAAACAATAAAAATCTGCTGATCTACGATCAATACAGGCTGAGCTGCACACCTGGACAGGTGAGTCTCAGGACAGTCTACAATCCTACACTTTAAACTACTTCTCCTTTACTACAGACCTCAGTTAAACTACACAGTTCACCAAGATTGTGTACTATTATTTTACTAAATTCTACTATTCTCTATTAATATTCTACAAATTATTCAACTTTTTCTACAAATATTTTACCATTTCAAATACATTATACAAACTTCAAATCTATATACAGACCTACAATTTAAACTACCTCTCCTTCTACTACAGAGTTCAGTCAAACTACACAGTTCACCAAGATCTTGTACTATTACTATTGCTCTCTACAATTCTACCTTTTCATCTGAATTTCTACAGTGTTACACAACATTGTATCACTTCATACTATTCTACTCTTTTCAACCAATTTCAACATTTTTAAGATATCCTTATGGCCTTTGCAAGCTTTATAGTATAGAGACAGCTGAAGAGCGACAGGAATGTGAGGGGGAGAGAGAGTGAAAGAGACAGAGAAAAGACATGCAGAAAAAGGGCAGCAGGTGGGCCGCTGGGGCCGGCGGCAGCAGAGGGAACCCACGCCGCACTTTCTGCAGGAAATACAGTTTTCTAGTTATTATTGAGTGTGCGCACACTATATGTTATCCACCGCGCTTATTATTATTGAGTGTGCGTGCAAGGCGCACACTATATGTTATCCACCGCGCTTCTTATTGAGTGTGCGTGCAAGGCGCACACTATATGTTATCCACCGCGCTTATTATTGAGTGTGCGTGCAAGGCGCACACTATATGTTATCCACCGCGTTTATTATTATTGAGTGTGCGTGCAAGGCGCACACTATATGTTATCCACCGCGCTTCTTATTGAGTGTGCGTGCAAGCGCCAACTTTGTTATCCACCGCGCTTATTATTGAGTGTGCGTGCAAGGCGCACACTATATGTTATCCACCGCGTTTATTGAATGTGCGTGCAAGGCGCACACTATATGTTATCCACCGCGCTTATTGAGTGTGCGTGCAAAGCGCACACTATATGTTATCCACCGCGCTTATTATTATTGAGTGTGCCTGAAAGCGCACACTTATGTTATCCACCGCCTTATTGAGTGTGCCTGAAAGCGCACACTATATGTTATCCACCGCGCTTATTCTTATTGAGTGTGCCGGAAAGCGCACACTATTGTTCCTATATGTATCCACCGCGCTTTATCTTCTTCTTCATCTTATTATTCTTACGCCCTTTTTTTGTCACGTTACTCCTCCCAGAGTTTTTGTCGCACATACACAAAACGGGTATCAAAACGACCGGCTTGGCCGGGAATCGATTGCTATGTCTTTTCTAAGAGTTTCGGCAAATGGTTTTGCCAAAAATCCAGAAAAACGAAGCCAAAAAATTAATGGGTGTGTATTGCGAGAACTTTCCAGTGCTAGAGTGAGTGATGTCATCGCTAGAGTGGCGAGGGGAGAGAACGATCAGTGAAAAAATAAAACGTATTTGACTACCGTGGCCTCAAATGCCCAGCTACAGACATGATTATCCCCTCAAATGTAGGAAAATTGCTAACATTCTAAAATGCTAACATTCTAATGTTAATATGCTAATGCTAAAATGCTAATGTTAACTGCTAGCGCTTCAGCGTTAAAATGCCAATGTTAACATGCTAATGTTAATGATTGGAAATACGGTTTTGGTCAGAAATCCTTCCTGTTCGAGAGCAGTTCTGAGCATTTTCTCTCAGTCT
>NW_020855440.1:0-1126 GCF_000972845.2 Larimichthys crocea
AACAAATCAGTTGATCTTGACTTACAACAGCCAAAGTGCTTTGATGTGAACTTCTTTGTTGAGGTGAGTTACATACACTGTGTTAAAATCTGGTATATGTTTGGCTTTTGGAAAAAGATTCTTTATTGATCCCTGAGGGGAAATGTGGGTGATACATACAGAAGTCCAACAGAAGTAGAAAGCCACAGCCTCTGTCATACATTCATGTTTGACATGTTGTATTAAAGAGTCAGACCCTCACAACCTTGACAAATAGTATTTTACAGTAATGCCTCTTCTTGCAGCCTTGTCCTGAAGATGCTCTCAATGTACTGTCCAATGAACTCACATTCACCTTTGAGGGTTTGCCTTCTGAAATATTAAATCTCAGCCCAAGTCTCGCCCTGAAGGCTCAGACAACTACTTTTCATCCTGTAAGTAATCTTTAACATTTACTGGTCACTTTGAACTTGCTCATACTCCTTACATGTGGTCTTCATTGTCAGAACATTAACTGTAAAAAGTTGAGCGAAAAAAAAAATACTTCTAGTGAGTGGCTTCAACATACTAGGAGGTCTGCAGTACTGTGAAAAGTGCAGGAATCATCATGCCTCCTAAAATATGTTCAACTGTTTGTTTGAGTAAGCAGTCAGACTGTATGTAACTTTTTCAGAACAAACGTGATTATTTCATACTCTTTTCCACAGTTAGGGTTCGAAATCAACTGCGGCACTGACAATAATTGTGTGGATAATCTGAAAGTGGATTTTAACTTCACTCGGTGAGTTAAAAAGAAATTCAACCTGATTTAAGGGTGTTGTAGCGGCAATCTTCTATCGATCCAATAATCCTCTTTAGCGCCACTATTAAGCAAACCATTGGCAATAAGCTTGACTGGTAATGAATCTTCCGACAAAGTAACTCTTTTCCAAAAAACTTTACTTTAAAAGCAAAAAACAAAGTTACAAGATTCAATCTTAAACGAACCGTCAAAAAACTATGTTGCTCCTTAGGCTGCTTAACCATATCTGACGTTTAAGTGGCTGTGACATCACTAACAACCAACTTAAAGGAGCATTTCAAATATTTTACAACTAAACTGTTAAACATCAGCTCTTAAAATATTCATTATGGCTCCTACAAGTGT
>NW_020855441.1:0-689 GCF_000972845.2 Larimichthys crocea
ATTTAGTTGTGCTGAGGGTTCAGTATTTCTATTATTTATATAGAAGAACAAGAACAGGTTGTCACTGCATTCATATTTCTTTCAACCTAGATATTGATTAACAATTTATAAATACAGGATTTCGCAACTGACGATAGCCACATATCTGCAATATAAAACGTTATACTAAAAGCTGGCGCCGTCACCATAGCAACGGTCGATGAGGCTCATGGGAACTGTAGTGTAGATTGGCACAACAAACTAATGAAATTACGAAAAAAGCAGAAATATTTCTTAGCGATGGCCGGAACACAACTTTGCAAAACGCCTTATTTTCTGTCAGGTGTGCCGCCTACTCATGAAAACAATACGTTACCTATAAATTACAGAGAGAAAGAATCAGAAGATTACATTGCATGACAGTTTCACGAACTGCCATGAATGATCATTCGGTGAAGATGGACTGGTGAATATCGACCAGTGTTTTGGGGTCGGAGTCATCCTCCACGTTATATCTGGTGAACCACAGCCTGGCAATCCACCTGGGAAAAGTGCCAGGAAGTAGGAATGAAATGAAAGACACTAAAAAAGATGAAATCTGTAAATAGTTTGAAGTCCAACTTTAGCCGCAGCTGCAACCTAAATCACCTCCAATGACACGACCAACTTCTGCAAGCCAGCTAAAGTTATTCAAACATTCTATAGAATGT
>NW_020855442.1:0-1464 GCF_000972845.2 Larimichthys crocea
GGTATAAACATGGCAGCAGGTGAACAAAAGATGGCCCTCTTCAAAAACTAAATTCTTTCCAGATTTATATGGGCAAGGAAGAAGCCAAGAACAAAATATAAAACCTTACAATTACCAAAGGAGAAGGGTTATTATAGAGTGGCTCAAATTCGGCCGTTAGTGGGATGGTGTACTCCAAATTATAGATCAAAATGGAAAGCGATAGAAGTGGCAATGGGAAAGAGATTACCAAATAATCATTTAGTTGGAAATCCCTCATTAATTAGTCACTTCTCTGACCCCAACAACCCATGGATAATTGGCTCTTTGAAAGCATGGGGTGAAATAACTAAAAAATATCATCTGAGGAGAGGAACTGTAATGTTTAGATGGTTTTCATACGACTCAGATTTTGTACCGAGCAGCTATGACACAAGGTTCAAAAGTTGGACGGTAAAATGGACTCACAGCATACTGCACACTCTCAGATCAGGATAAAGTTTTGAGTTTCCAGGACCTAAAAGAAAAATTTGGTCTCCAAAACCAAGATCATTTTAGATATCTACAAATCAGGGATTTTGTGAGCAAGAAATTGGATTTTACTTCAGGGAGGGATGAAATTTTTAACATTTTTAAAAGGGGGTTACAATGATGCCACCCTCCAAACGATAATATCCAAACTATACTCTGCTCTTCAAAATCTTAAAGGAGATCATACTCTAGAAATTAAGGAAAGATGGGAAGCAGATGGAGGCCTCACAGTCTCACAAGAGGAATGGGACAGGACTTGCAGACAGCAGTGGTCAGTGACAAGCTCCCCCTCCTGGAGGGAATTCAGCTGGAAAAACGTGACTCGATTCTTTCGTTCTCCAGCACAAAAGACCAACTATTGCGATCAGACCGCCTGCTGGAGGTCGTGTGGGAATACTTCAGCAAATCATTTTCACATTTTTTGGGGCTGTCCCTATGTGGCTCCATTTTGGAGAGAGATTCTTGGGGTCCTGGAGACAGTTTTTAAAAGGGAAATGTTTCTAAACTTCAAAGTCATGTACTTATGTGATCTAGATGGACTTGAATATGCAAAGTGGGACAAATACCTGCTGAGAGTGTTGTGGTGTAAAAAGGCTCTGACCAGAAAATGGCTTAAGAAAGACAAACCAACTAACCAACTATGTGTTATGGAGAGAATTACATTTAAACTAAGAAACCAAACTGATATTTTTGAAGAGAACTGGTCAAACGGCTCAGCTATGTGTTAAATATAAGACCTGATTTCATATAGACCGCAAAGACAAGGTCAAACCCTGCACCAAGGTTTTATTTTTAATCTTCCGCCTATTTTTTTTGAGCAGCATCCCTATATTCTTATGTGTGATATATGACATAATGCATAATGCACAACCCTCCCCTCATCATGTTATGTTTGTTATGTTGTATGTTTTTTTGTGCCCAATTGGCACATGTGTGTGTGTGTTACTAAGAAAA
>NW_020855443.1:0-685 GCF_000972845.2 Larimichthys crocea
TTACATTTTTTTTTTTTTTAAATAATTAATGGATTAAATTCTATCATCTAGGTTTCGGCTAAAAATAGCCCGATTATAGACGGGTGAACTTCGGTCTAAACTTAGACTAGACGTCTGATAGACGTCTAATGCTCAGTGGGAAGCTTTCCACCTGAATCCAATAGGGTAACACAATAAGATGATCGGGCAGGTTGAAAACAAATCCCCAGTTTATCTAAACCAAGTCATTTTGGAAATTAATGAAAGTCAATGCAGGATTCATCCATGATAATTGTGTTTTAAAACTACATGCTCTTGACAATAGTTAGTATGATTGTACATATTTGAACAGGAAACTCTGTGAAACCTAATGGATATCTAAAACAAAATGGTTGATAAAATGTTCTTGGTTCCTGTGATGACAACTGAGCTATCTTCATCCGCTGATGAAGACAATGAGATGTGGTTAAAAGCTGTGGAAGAAGGTAGTAAGTGGAATTTATTTTTGTCAACTTGGCTGATAAATTCACTGTTCTTGTGTGCTTTCAGTTAGAGTGATTATTTAAATAAACAGAAACATATTTAAGAGAATTTAATCATACCCTTATTTTATGCTCCATTATCATGTTTTTGTTGCTGTATAAAGTCCTTAAGATTTTAATATATTTTCTCAGTAACAGTTGTTTTAAACCCTGTCATGTTTTCC
>NW_020855444.1:0-875 GCF_000972845.2 Larimichthys crocea
ACATCATAACAGGTGGTAAAAAAGTTCTGACAGTAACATGACATTAAAAAAAAAAGAAAATGAAGGTGTGACTTACAGGCCTGCTTTTTTTAACCATAATCTGAGCATCACCCCCAAGAATCCAACAATAATGATGATGGAGATGATGATGGAGAGGATCGCGACAAACTGAGATGAGGTCCAGAAGAAATGAGCTGAAATAACAAAAACCAAACAGCATGATATTTATAGAAAACTCGACCTCAACTGTTAAAAAACAGAAACAATATGTTGAATTTCTTTTGAACTCTTTATAACCTGGAACATAGATGTGTGTCTCTCTGGTCTGGTTGATGTTCTTCTGTTGGACTCTACAGGTGAAGCTGTCGCTCTTCTCCACAGTCAATCTTCTGCTGACAGTATAGAGGTCATCAGGACCTCTGACTGTCTCTGTAGGTCCAGCAGAGAGGAGGTTTCCCTCAGCGTCCAGCCAGAACACCTCAGGCTCTGGATACCAGCCTTTAGCCTCACACTGTAAAACCACCTCTCTGCTCTGATTGGAGACAAACTCTATGACGGGCATGGAGACGACACCTGATGACCAGAGAGGAGGAATTATAACATACGTCACTGATTTGTATCAAACTGCTCGTGGCAGCAAGTCTGACTTACCAACAGTGAGTTGGATGGACGCATCCTTCTTTAGTGAATTCAAGATACACAAATATTTTCCTGTATCAGAAATTTTCACTTTGAAGATTTTCATGGAGGCGTTTCCGTTCTTCAGTTCATCCACAAACAGAGCGGTGCGATTCTTAAAAGATGGATTTTGACTCCAGTACACCGGTCGTCCATCTTCATGAAAATGGATGTACTCTGGGTCTAAATCAGTTCTG
>NW_020855444.1:885-3136 GCF_000972845.2 Larimichthys crocea
GAAGAAATGAGCTGAAATAACAAAAACCAAACAGCATGATATTTATAGAAAACTCGACCTCAACTGTTAAAAAACAGAAACAATATGTTGAATTTCTTTTGAACTCTTTATAACCTGGAACATAGATGTGTGTCTCTCTGGTCTGGTTGATGTTCTTCTGTTGGACTCTACAGGTGAAGCTGTCGCTCTTCTCCACAGTCAATCTTCTGCTGACAGTATAGAGGTCATCAGGACCTCTGACTGTCTCTGTAGGTCCAGCAGAGAGGAGGTTTCCCTCAGCGTCCAGCCAGAACACCTCAGGCTCTGGATACCAGCCTTTAGCCTCACACTGTAAAACCACCTCTCTGCTCTGATTGGAGACAAACTCTATGACGGGCATGGAGACGACACCTGATGACCAGAGAGGAGGAATTATAACATACGTCACTGATTTGTATCAAACTGCTCGTGGCAGCAAGTCTGACTTACCAACAGTGAGTTGGATGGACGCATCCTTCTTTAGTGAATTCAAGATACACAAATATTTTCCTGTATCAGAAATTTTCACTTTGAAGATTTTCATGGAGGCGTTTCCGTTCTTCAGTTCATCCACAAACAGAGCGGTGCGATTCTTAAAAGATGGATTTTGACTCCAGTACACCTGTCGTCCATCTTCATGAAAATGGATGTACTCTGGGTCTAAATCAGTTCTGGTCCACACCACCAGCTCTGACCTGACATCCATGGGAGGTTCAAGGTGACATGGTAGAATGACATCATCACCAGCCAGGGCCACGATTGGTTGATGTGAACAAATTAACTGTGACTGCTCTGCAAGGAAACAAGAAACAGAAACAAACATGAACAACAGTGAAAAGTAGAGAAGGTGAGAACAGCCGTGCTTTCTCTGTAGCCTCACAGAGCCTCACTGTGGCTGTACATTTATGTTAACGTCTGCTTCTTTCCAACACATGCACACATCGATGTGTTACTGGAGTGTTTTGTGTTGAAATTACCTCCAACAGACTGAAGAACCATGAGAATGAAAACACTGCAGGTCCTGAAGGACAGTCCATCACTGGGCTGGATCTTTGGCTGCAGCATGCTGGACTCCTGAAAAGTTCACTTTGCAGTTACTTTGTGCTCCATGTGACTTCAAAACACTTCATCTGCACAGGATGTCCGCGGAGCAAGACATCGCTGACAACATAACCAAAAGAAACGAAAACTATCACAACTAGAACAACAACTACGAACGCGAGGGCGAGGACAAAAGGTCAGAGGGGGATAACAATCCCGATCCCCAACAGAAACAACAGAAAGAGATGACAGGTAAAGTTACCTGACTGGATAGCCGGACTTCGCAGACTGAAGAATGAACAATTTACGGTTAAATGTGGTTCAGTCTGTTTTGACTTCCTCTATTTCTCTGTGGTATCTGTTTGTGGTTCATGGTCTGTTCTGACTTCCTCTTCCTCTACTGGTTCAGTGTTTGTTTTGACACTGACTTCCTATATATGTTTGAACCAAAGCAAAGCAGTTGTTTGGACAGCATATGTTTGGACAATGTTTGGACAAGAGACCAAAGCAGTTCCTCATTGGCACTTTAGACAAATTGTGGACTCCGTGCATTCACTCTGCAGCCCTGACTGTCTGCTGTAGTTCTCGTTGATGGATGAACAGAGAACAGACCGTGTATATGTTAGACATGGAAGAAGATTTTACATGGTCTCGTGCGCCTCCGAGAGGTAATGGAGTGTAAGAAATATTTGCTACAGACCATTTTAAAGCGGCAAAGTGTCCCACTGAGCATTATACGTTTATTAGACGCAATCTAGTGTGGACCCTTAGGCAATCTCCTTAGAGCTACTAGCCTAAAAGTGAAACTGCAAATATTGGAGCTATACCGACTCGGACGTCACGACAAGGTCCGCGGTTGCAGGACAAGGGTTCCAACATACACAAAAAAAACGGAAACTACAACAACCAGCAGGACAGGTCAGAGGGGGGTAACAATCCACAACCTCAACCAAACCCCAACAGAAACAACAGAAAGAGATGACAGTTAGTTACCTGATGGTGTCAGTCACAGCCTGTCAACTGCGGACTTTGCAGTTAGTTACATGCATGCATGAGTCCTCACTTCAGCAACTGCTCACTGCTGTTCAGAGTAGTCGCGTTTCCTGCCCACAAATACACACGCTTCCTGCTCAATGCAGGCAACTGTGACACTATGAACACTCACTGTATCAGTATCAGTTAGACTATATAC
>NW_020855445.1:0-868 GCF_000972845.2 Larimichthys crocea
ATCCAAAGATTGTTGCATTTATAATTAGCATAAAAGTATATTTTTTTAATTCCCATTTTTTTTATCTACTTGAGTCTCAAAAGATGTAAAACTCAAAGGTTATCCTGAGCTGACATCAGTGTTATTAGTAGTGCCAGTCAATTATTATAATTGAATGATGGACACTATTAAAAAAAACAACATTTGGTTTAGATAACTTTAGTTGTATGCAGTTATTCTTCTCTCAATAAATGGACCAGTACTTCACATCTGATGTAATGTATGTATATGGTACAAATAAAACTGTTAATAAAAAAATCTATTAAATCTTTAATATTTTTATCTCTAAGACACCAGGATTATATTCTGGTGCATTAGTCAAGTGTTGAATGGAAAGCAATATCTTTTACATCAAAAGACACACGTCCACATAAACATTTAAAATTTATTATTAATTTAGACAATACATACAACATATAATCAACTCAAATCAACATGTCAGTCAAAATTTGGTGTATATAATGGTATATACAATACCTACACCCACATATGAACGTCCACACACACACACAAATCAAAATGTATATAGAGGTTGGTGAATGGGCCAAAAACATATAAACAGAGGAGGAAGTAAATTGGTCGTCATCAGTATGGTGGGGTCCGGTTCACCGAGCGTAGGATGAGCACTCGGATAATGGGGAGGGAGACACACTGTGATGAAAATGTTGTACTTAATGAAAAGAGATGTAAACTGAAGTCTTACAAAGGAATATTCAATATAACTTTTTAGATGTGACCTATGACTTGTGACCCTTTGTTGTTGTTTTGTGACATGTAAGATATTGAATAATTTACTCAAGGTATTGAATAGCCACTCATGGTTATCACT
>NW_020855446.1:0-742 GCF_000972845.2 Larimichthys crocea
TGAAAGGAAGGAAGGAGGAAAAAAAAGAAGAAAGGAAGGTAAAAAAGACGAAAGGAAGGAAAAAAAGACGAAAGGAAGGAAAAAAAGATGAAAGGAAAAAAGATCAAAGGGAGGAAAACAGATGAAATGAAAAAAGATCAAAGGGAGGAAAAGAAGATGAAAGGAAGGAAGGAGGAAAAAAAGAAGAAAGGAAGGTAAAAAAGACGAAAGGAAGGAAAAAAAGACGAAAGGAAGGAAAAAAAGTTGAAAGGGAGGAAAAAAAGATGAAAGGAAAAAAGATCAAAGGGAGGAAAAAAGATGCAAGGAAGGAAAAAAAAAAGACGAATGACGAAGGTAAAAAAGACGAAAGGAAGGAAGGAAGGAAAAAAAGACGAAAGAAAGGAAGGAAGGAAAAAAAGACGAAAGGAAAAAAGAAGAAAGGAAAAAAAGATCAAAGGGAGGAAAAGAAGATGAAAGGAAGGAAGGAGGAAAAAAAAGAAGAAAGGAAGGTAAAAAAGACGAAAGGAAGGAAAAAAAGACGAAAGGAAGGAAAAAAAGATGAAAGGGAGGAAAAAAAGATGAAAGGAAAAAAGATCAAAGGGAGGAAAAAAGATGCAAGGAAGGAAAAAAAAAAAGACGAATGACGAAGGTAAAAAAGACGAAAGGAAGGAAGGAAGGAAAAAAAGACGAAAGAAAGGAAGGAAGGAAAAAAAGACGAAAGGAAAAAAAAAGAAAGGAAAAAAAGATCAAAGGGAGGAAAAGA
>NW_020855447.1:0-528 GCF_000972845.2 Larimichthys crocea
TATCAGGTCTCTCTTTTCTGTAAAGCTGGTCCAGTAGTTTGGGGATTATAGCCAGTGCTTGCTTATCTGCAATGTCTTCCATTGTGCAGAAAACTGCATGTATGGCATGAACTACACTTATCTCAAGGATATCTGGTAAGCAACTAATAGCTCCTGAAATGTAAGTGTCCAAATTTCCAGTGTTCTTTAGACGTTTGATACATTTTACCATGGTCAGAGGATACTCTCGCAGCATGTGACTGAACACTTTGAACAGTTCTTCGGGTGATTCAACTCTCAAAGCACTTTCCATGTCTTGCTTCAGAGTAACTGTGAGACAAGAGAGAGAGAGAGAGAGACAAAGTTATGATATTACTATTATTGGGGGTCATTTTAAACTTCAGACAAGTAGCCCACAGCTGCCATTAGAATTTAAGCTTTAATCTTCACACTGTTTTTCTGTTTCTTTCTAGTATTTTGAGAAACTCAAACTTAACTCAATTTGAAATGTACTTCCCTAAATACATCATAGATAGATAGATAGATAGA
>NW_020855448.1:0-569 GCF_000972845.2 Larimichthys crocea
CTCAAGCCATAACAGCTTCTTGTGCAGCTGCAGAAGCGTCACTGTACATTTCCAAGAAGACCCTCGTCGTGTTTCGGTTTCATTCGTTCCTTGAATATTTCTTGACCCCAGAGAGGCAGCACCCTCAGTTGGGCTGCCATCTTAGCTCCATCATCATCATCATCATCATCATCATCATCATCATCATCATCCTCATCCCTCCCCTCCCTTGGCTGAGTCTTGCGTCGTCGCTAGCATGCCGGGATATTTTCATACGACTCATGCAATCATTAGATTTCATTTTTTTTAATCATGCATTTTAACAAAAACACATAATAAGATATGATGCAACACGCAGGCTGCTGTATAATCTGGATATTTAATTATGTGCAGATCCAGGGCCCCTCCCAGTTTATTCTAAAAATTGACCTTTGCATTATGTTATCATATAATAATTCAGAATATCTTCTTTATTTTGCACATTTTGCACAACATTGTGCACCAAGAATATCTTCTTTATTTTGCACATTTTGCACAACATTGTGCACCATACATGCGACTTTTATTCTTTTTCTGCACCCTGATTTAAG
>NW_020855449.1:0-504 GCF_000972845.2 Larimichthys crocea
TAAGGATGATCAGCCCACTACAGGAGGAAAAAGAAAAAGGGGAAGACCAAGGAAAGAGGTTAAAATGACAAAAAAAGACATTGTAACATTAAAGAAGGAAGACAAAGACGCATCAGAAAAAGCAGCTGAGGAAGAAGAGGCGACATATCAAATTCTTGATTCTGTGGAGGACAAGACAATTGATGGTCAGCCTCCATCAGATCAGTCAAGAAAGAACGCCACATCTTTAATGGGACCAACTAAAAATGAGGAGGAAGAGCCGATGTATGAGATCATAGATTCTCTGGAAGATGATCAAGAAGAGCCAAATACCACCGAGGTGTCTGGAGGGAAGAAGAAAAAAAGTGATGAAACTCCTGCAAAAGAAGAGCCATCAACCGACAAAGGAGACACACCAACGTGTGGCACCACGAGTCTGTATGAGCCAGTCGATGACTTAGAGGAGGTACATGATGATCCATCTGCTGCAGAAGATTCTGCTGTTGGAAATGAGGAGCGTACATC
>NW_020855450.1:0-1216 GCF_000972845.2 Larimichthys crocea
CTCTATATACCACGGTCGACCGCCCTGTCCGGGCCATTCTCGCTTTCTTCCTCAGCGGAATTACGAGAGCTCCCTCAGTTCATCCGGTTGTCAGGTTGGTTGCTAGCTTAACTGCTATCAAACGTCCCGTTAAGGGAAACGTTGCCTAGCGCGGCACCAACAGACACTGGACTGTGCTGACGGTTATTTCAGTGGGATTGCGACCGCGTTGTGGCGAGCTTCCCGACGGGTCACCAGGCTCAACCACCGGGTGCCCTGCTAGCTTCGGGCTACGTTCACTCGAGCTCGGGCTAGGTGCTCACATTAGCTTGTGTGCCACCGTCATTTGGAGCATAGTTAACGTGTAACGGCGAACTACTCTCCACACGACAGGTTATAGTTAGGCTCACACCAACTATATACCCCAATAAAAAAATTTAAACTAGGTTCACCCCTAGTACCACATTTCTCCCCAGACTGGCATGTCTGTCCCCGCAGCCCCAGTCATAGGAGCCGGGCAGACGGAGGGGAAGGGCTCTTCCCGCCGTTGCCCCACATCATGTGGAGCAACGATTTCGGGCAGAGACCCCCACCCTATGTGTATCGTGTGCATGGGAGCTAAGCACGCTCAGGCGGCGCTAGCGGACCCGCAGGTTTGCGCACATTGCTGCACCATGCCGATGAAGGTCCTGGAGAGGAGACTGAGAGTGGCTGTGACAGGTACTGACGGCAGGGACCCGTCCCTCGCCGCTTCAGATACCGCTCAGGAGATCCACACTGCCCATCAGCCGCGAGTCCCGAGGGACTGGGTGGACTTGATGGAGGAGGTTGAGCCCATACCCCCGCTGTTCGAAGATGTCTTCAGGTGGGAGGGAGACGACGATGCAGGCGGTGAGACCGGTTCTGACATCCTCGAATTGGATGACATGGAGGAAGGAGAGGAGGACTCTACCTTCCCCACGCAATCCAGACCTCCTAGCTCAACCGAAGCAGCCACTCCAGTGGATAACAACCTGTACGAAGTTTGTAAACGAGCCGCGGCTAAACTGAATATTCCCTGGCCGGCAGCTCAGGACATGGAGGGGGCGACAAGGGACCTCTACGATGGTAAGAGGCTCCCTCCGACCCGCCCTCCGGCCAAGCAGCTGCTCCCAGCGGTCCCGGCCTGCATGACCGAGATGAGTCGGTTTTGGTCGAGCCCGTTCAAGAGCAAAGAGCAAGGTAACCACACAGGGCT
>NW_020855451.1:0-504 GCF_000972845.2 Larimichthys crocea
GTCGCTATTACCTCATTTCTGTTTAAATCCAATCAACTTATCGCTATCATTTAAATGTCAAATCAAGTAATAACCATTTGTAAAGGATATAAATATTATATTCATTATGTAAATGAATACATACGCGATTAGCATGCGGCTAGCACGATTAGCGATCTTTTATAAACATTTAAAACCACATAAAACAATCTGAATCCGTGTCTATATGATACCAAACACTAAACATTAGGGTCACAACTCCGATTGGTTTTATAAGAATTTAGATAAGAACAGTACAAAACGGTATACGTGCTCCCGTCGCTCCTCCTCCATCTGGGCTAGAGGACTCTTGGTTAGCTGTCCCTTGGTCTTATTGTTGTCCACACCGTTGTAGGTGACTGCAGCAAGCTTCCTGCTAGCGTAGTTTTCGTAGTGAACATTGTTTGTCACATCCTTCAGGTCTTGCATATGGGTCCTGATCAGCATATTGCTGAGTCTGATTCATTCCATAGACTTGCAGTTGCT
>NW_020855452.1:0-992 GCF_000972845.2 Larimichthys crocea
AAGGTGTTTAAAACCCTCCAGTTCATCTCACCTCGTATGCCGCCACACAAGATTTATATATAAAGATGTTTTTTTTTGTTTGAATCAAAGCAAGTCGTGCAGATGAACCGGCAATGTGACGACAGTGTGATGCAGTGGAGGTTTGAAGTCACACAGCAGCAACTATTTCACTGATTCTGCTGAAACTGGATCATATTTTATGGAGGAAATGTTTTCTGGTTTTCCCTCTGATGTCCTCCGGCTGCTCCGCCTCAACTCTCTGTGATTTACAGAGTTTATGATGGACAGTGAAGTAACCTGCTGACAGCTGTAGCTGCTGTTAGATCATGTTAGCTCAGTCTGTTAGCCGGGCTGCCCGGCTTCTTGCTCGCTCACTCTCTCCTTTTCTCTTCTTAGCTTCCTCCGTCAGCGTCCTCTTCGCTCTCTTCTCCTCTGACATTATGTCCATGTTAGATTGCCCGCTTGCCCAGCTCCGGTTCTGGCACAACACTGACTCTGCTACCAGCCTGTGAACCTCCTCTTCTTCTTCTTCTTCTTCTTCCTCCTGATGGTCCAAAACACCTGTGGTACAAACACTAACACTCCCCCAGTGCTCTGAGCTCACAGTGCACGCAGCCCCAGCTAACATGAGCTAACAGCAGCTAACAAACTGAGCTAACATGAGCTAACAGCAGCTAACAAACTGAGCTAACATGAGCTAACAGCAGCTAACAAACTGAGCTAACATGAGCTAACATTAGCTAGCAAACTGAGCTAACGTTAGCTAAAATGAGCTAACAGCAGCTAACATGAGCTAACAGCTGCTTACAAACTGAGCTAACATGAGCTAACATGAGCTAACAGCAGCTACCAAGCTGAGCTAACATGAGCTAACAGCAGCTAACAAACTGAGCTAACATGAGCTAACATGAGCTAACAAACTGAGCTAACATGAGCTAACAGCAGCTACCAAACAGAGCTAACATGAGCTAACAAACTGAGCTAACATTGGC
>NW_020855453.1:0-547 GCF_000972845.2 Larimichthys crocea
GCGGGGACGTCACAGAGACTACGTTTCATAAACCGGCTGAAGGAGCTGCTGCTGCTTCACACTGCTGTACAAGTGTTGAAAGCCAGGCTGGGATTTGAACTGGTAACCTCACAGCAGACAGCTTCATTACTGATCCATTAACCTTCCACACACTGCGAGCTTATCTCGGTCTTATTCCGCCCGCAGGAGCCGAGCTTCACGAACCGACAGAGTTACTGAGAGCTTTGATTTTGTATTCAAAGCTCCTCAGTGCTCCAAGGTTACCGGGCAGAGTGAAATTACAACCTGCCAAAAGCTGCTAGATTTAGTTTGAGGCTGTAAAGTCTGTCGACTCCACCTGCCAGTTTGGCAGCGAACCAACCAACGAGTCTGAAGGTCCTGCTCTACTCTGTAAACACCACAGAGGAAGAAGTAGGCAACCAGGGCGGGAGATAAAGACGTGTCAGAGAGACGGACATTTTATAAATGTGTTTATGTAATATGATGTTTTATTCAGGCGGAGCGCCTCCACCAGGACGCTGCTGGAAACACAGACTACATCCAGGTT
>NW_020855454.1:0-669 GCF_000972845.2 Larimichthys crocea
ATAAAACTATATATTTTCTTATTGTTCTTAATATTTAGTCAGTAAGGAATCTTCATTTGAATTCATCTAAACAGTGCAATAAGTGAGGACAGAGGAGGAGGAGGAGGAGGGGGGAGCTCTGGAAAAGCAGGAGAAGGAGACAGAGGAGGAGAAACTGCAGACCTCAGACCAGCCCACCTCACCTCTGCGTCCTTTCTCTCCGTCTCCTGTGCCCGTAGTCAAATCTGACCGCGGATCAGCTCACTTACGGAGCCGTTACACACACACACACACACACACACAGCAAACTGGGACTCAGACCAGAGGAAACCGTGTTCGTCTGCAGCCAAGTACGCACGCCAAGCCGAGCCGAGCCGAGCCGAGCCAAGGAGACACATCCAGAGCGGAGCGGCGGCAGCAGACGACCAACGGCGAGGGGAGCGGACGGACGGCTGCGATAAGACGGAGCTGAGAAGGAGAAGTCTTTGAGGAGCAGACACACGGAGACAGACAGAGACAGAGACAGCGGGGACCGGCAGCTGAAGTCGCACGCGCAGTTTTAATTTGAACGTTTTCGGTTATTTGGCGGTTGGTGAGTTCGTGCGCGAGCTAGCGGAATGTAATGCTAGCGAGCTAGCTGCTGTTAGCTCGCTAATTAGCTCGTTTCAGGGAATCGGACGTGTGAGCTTT
>NW_020855455.1:0-518 GCF_000972845.2 Larimichthys crocea
GCTGACGAGACACGACTGATGTAGTGTTGTCAGATATTCTGCACTTCATAAGGTAGCATAAATTTAGATAAAAGGAAAAAGGACGCGGTAGAGCATGCTCAAATAGGTTGTATGAATGAGTTGTCTTTAGAATAGATTGTTAATTGTGATTTTGTGTTTGTTTTTGTTAAACTTTGTGTTTTTGAGTTAAAGTTAAGTGCATTGACAGGCTGGAGAAGGACTCCCTCCTCCCTCTCTTGCCTTTCTCTCTTTCTCTGTCTCTGAAAGAGACGTCAGCGCTGCAGGCTAAAATTGTGTGTCTTTACGAGTGTGTGAGTGTGTGTTTGGGGTCTGACCACTTTTGTTTTACAAATGTGATCATTATTCCAGTGTTAATTATGATCTAATTATACATATTAACTATTCCTATAGTATTAGGCTTTAGTTTATGGTGTGTATGTATGGTCGGAAGACATCTATTTTTATGAATGAAACTATGAGCCTTTTAAAGACATTTTTATAAATCTATGAGCCTTTTT
>NW_020855456.1:0-7797 GCF_000972845.2 Larimichthys crocea
ATGACTGAGAGAATGGCCATGGTATCTAGTTTTCACTGTCAGTGAATATCTCTGTCATTCAACTCATGACTGTGAGAATGGCCATGGTATTTAATTTCCTTGCATATCAAAAGAGGGTGTGAAACACAGGAAAAACGTATTTCCTATCCTGTTTACTTCTGACTATTATGATATTAAACTTTTGCCATAAATTTATTGTCATAATTTTCATCATACTATGAGCACATCTTCATTCATCACTAAGTCTAATATCACCAAGTTGTCAACATACTTAAGGTTTCAATTCAAATGTATTTATATAGATCCAAATCATGACAGATGTTATCTCAAGCCAGTTTTCATATTGAGCAGGTCTGGGCTGTACTCTTTATAATGTCATTTACAGATTCCCAGCAATTCCCACTAAGGACAACTACTTGATGACAATGGTGTCATAAAGTCAGCAGGGGGTTCAACCAAATTGCTAGTCAGTGTCTCTAGTGCACTTGCTTTATGGGTCCTGCAATGTGGCAATATTTTTTTTTTGGCTTGCACCACTCAGCACTTTCCATCAGAATGAACAGACTCCTGCATCAAATGCTGTTTCTAGTTCTCTTTGATACATCCTTGGGACCATCATCACAAGACGCAGGATTCTTCTGAGAGCTGGGGTTTCCCCCTGGACCAAGGGAGACACTTGTTGGACTTAGAGGCCTAGCAGATCTTGTTTGTCAATGGAGCAGTAGCAGTAGCTCTACGCTGTCCTGAATAATGGTCAATGGTTGTTGCAATTGGTTATTACTGACATCCGACCATTGGCCTTAACAAGCTGACAAATTTGGGTGAGGTTAAGCATCACTTTCATTGGTTTGGATGTGTGTTTGGGCAGCACCTCTGTAGTGCTTCCAAAAAGTGCAACTACGCAGCTCCAGTGCATCTGCACCACAACAACAATACTGATAACGTTAGGGCATAGAGTACACATACCATACACTGTAGGGTAGAAAATCCTGTGTACAGGCTAACTTTTCTCTAAAATAAACTGTAAAAATTAAACGGAACAAAAATTAAGTAAAATGATGACTAAATTGCTACCTGCCTCTCACTTCAGTGAAAATATGAATTATGCAGCAAATTTATAGATGAGTGTCAGACATTCCTTGAAGACCAGCAGGACTCAAATGATGACAATTAAAAACACTTCAGTGTTGATCAGTAAGATTAACTAGTCTCTTGCAGCAGTAACAGGTACTGTCCTGTGAGGTGAGGGGAACTGTTTCTCCTTGTATCAGTATTTGGAAATCACTGGGAAATGATACATATATTTTAATTTTTGACTTCCATTTTCTTAAAGTATGAACACAGTAACAACATCATTAAATCTATCAACACACAGGAAATTGGTTTTATTGTTTTTTTATTCTCATTTTTAATGCAACAGAAAGTACAGCAGGTAGATGTCACATGTGTTAACATGCTTCATTCTAAAGGAGTTTTTTTAATTATAGAGTTTTGTGCATCATTGCTGAATCATCAAGAGAGAATCATTAAAGAATCAACTTATTTCCGAACCTGATTTTTGACTGTTGTCAAGTAAGGAGGAACGGTTAAAGAAGACCCACATTAGAACAAGTTGATTATTTTTTCATTGTGTCATGGAATCATATGAAAGAGAAAAGATTACAGTGACGACAGCAGACACATTAGTGAGTGCACTGCATGACAATGCCACCTTTGGTCACGACCCAAAGACGCCGCTGGTCGTAGGACAGATGGTGGATGGGCAAACACATTTTGATGTGGGTCCATCTTGTGCCTTGTGGACGACCGCTGGTGATGCCAGTTCTGTTGAGAAGGAGATGGATGTAGAAATCTATAAAACTATCAAACTGATTCCCTTTTAAACTGTTAATGAGCATTTTTAAAACTCTCCTGTCTTTGACATTATTTACCCTTATATAAGATTTTCCTTCAAGTTTTGACAGTAGCAGCTGAAAGCTTTTTGGTCATACACATTATTTTAGACAACTGGTTTTATCCTTGTGCAACTGTGATTTCTATTCATCTTTATGGTTAAACTGTAGCTGAAGTATAGCTAAAGTGCTGCATCATCAATGCAATTTTATGCCTTACCTTTGAAAAACGTTGCCGCCTCGATTCACTACAAAGACGGTTCCATCAGTCCCCACTTCAACCATCTTTGCAGACCCTCCAATGTGTGTCCAGCGACTGATGCCACAGCTGGTTGGTACCATTTTCTGTCATAAAGAAGAATACATAATGAGACGTCATGATTAATGAGTGTATGGGGTAATTATTCCTTAAGAAGAACACCAACATAGAGGAATTTATTGTTGTTGCAGTATCCAACCTTTGTGAACCAGATCCGAAAACTGGTGTCGACTGCCCAGCATCCGTATAGTGGGCCACAGCTGTAGTACCTCAAATAAATTGAACTATAAGTCCAGCTCAGGGAGCCCGTTCCAGTGAAGGCAGCAGCAAGGTAACTTCTCAGACAGTAGCCATAGTAGTTGTAAGTAGTTCCCACAATCTGACCATCACCTCCAGCATCCACCTGCTGCATATAAAGACCTGTCCAACACAGTGTTATGGGTCATTTAATCAACAAGCAGTGACTGTTTACTGTATGTACTTTAAATTTTAATAAACAACAATACGTACCACCAGCTACTTGAAATTGTCCATTTACATATTTGTAGACCCTGTTTGAAGTGTCAGCTCCCCAGATTCCTCCAGGCCCTACTGTGACATGCTTGAGTCTAGGTGAGCCCAGTTTGAACCAAGTCGTTCCACACAGCATATACACAGAGTAGCTTGCATCTCTTGCAACTACTTTTCCTTGCCCAGCATCAATCTGCATTATAGTAGGCAACTGTGGGGCTGCTCTGCATTTCCAGGCTGTGAAGACAAAATCATTGGTGATGTAAGTAGAAAATGTAGATCCATTTAAGAATAAAAAAAAAAACTTCTAATTGTATCAACAAACAACTGTGTTATTGACATTTTGTGAAAAACTGGACCTACCATGACTGACGGCCAGGTGACACATCACCAGCAAGAGGACTGCAACAGCTTTCATGTTGTCTCCGTGTTTCTGGGTCTGTGTTCAGCAGTGAAACTGTTGATGTACCTCTATATCTCTTTTGAGCTACTGCCCTATGACACATCACTTTGTCTGACTTTTATAGTATGGACCCATGGGTTTGACACAGGATCAGTTACGGCCACAACTGGTTTTTCAGGCAGTTCAGGGAAGCTATAAGAAAAATTGAGTATTTACACACTGATGTACTGATGTTATGACAGAAAGGTAACATGAGAAAAAGACACACTGCACAGGTGAAGTTGTGTTTGTACTAGTGTTGTGTTGAACTATATCGAGGTAAGATGATCTAATGAAAACTATTTTGCTTTCTATTTGAAAATTGTCATACACCTCTCTCTCTCAGCCAACTCCAACAAAAGTTAAACCACATACATGCTATAATCCATCTTAAGCTCATTTTAATATATGGAATCATTTATTTGTTGAATTCTTATGTGGTGACGTCTGACCTGCAAATTTTAAGATGGACGATTGCTATTATGTGGCTGAAGTTCAACAAAATGCAAATACAGCACAAATATTTTGCATGTTGCAGGTTGGTCTCTGTCCCTCAGTTTTATTTAAAATATTACTTTAGCTGAGGTGGAACAGTTGGTGTATCAATAAAAGCAAACTGCAACAAAGTGCAATGGAAAGAGACATATTCTCCAACTGGAGAACTGACTCAATCACCTGTTTGTCCTAACAATCTCAGAACAGTACACCATTGCAAACTTTTCTGCAACTGAGATAAGATAGAATATCAGTCAATTACTGTGACATTTAAAACACACTGTAGCAAAAAAACCTTAAAAGGACGTCTTAAGCAGAAACATTATTGAATGGCAGACAGCACTGTTGTTTCTGAATTTTGAGCCCCATTTATTATTTGTATTGCTAGAACAGTTTTACTGTGCTCACTCAGTAATGTTTACACATGCGAATTGTACATTTGCTTTTCATGGTTTTAAGTCTGATATATCCTTAACACCTCGACAGAATCCTGTTCACATGATGCAAACGGTATCCATGTTTCTGATCATCTGTGTGCAAATGTGTCTTCATTTCTCAACATCCTGTCTTCTCATGTGTACTCTGTATTGACAGAATTGCCTTAAACAGCTGTCTAAACTCTGAAAAGTTAGATTTAGCTTCTCCACCTGAACAAGAGCAATAATACAATTTATGATCTGCACTTGTCATACTTTCCTTGTATTTCAGCTTGTTGATCATTATTACTGTATCTCTTATAAGTATCATGCAACTTGAGTCAATGACAAACATAACACCATGACAGAATAATCAGAAACTGTGCCACAGTATCCTGGTTTCTGTCAGGATAGCATATCCAGATATTTCAATACTTACATGTGCAAATGTGCTCATGCACAAGGAAGTGTGCATGTTTTTGTATCGAAAAATTGTAAATTGTACATGTGTCACATTTGTAGGAAAACTACAGATAAAAACATGTGTACATGCTCCGAGACTGATGGTCTGGACAGGGTTTGTGATCCTGGTTGTCTGAGGAAAAAATCAAAATTTGTCCGGGCAGAGGGATGAGGCTGTAAATGTCGTGTTGTGATTCATACTGTTTGTACTGTACATATACTGTATCTACAGCATATGAACACAGAACATGTATACTGGGGTAATCTGCCTAAAAAGTTGTTGTTAAAGCTGAACTGGTGGACCAGTCTGTCACAACACAGAGCAGGTAGGTATAACCAGTTTAAGAGATGGACTGGTGATGATGGCTTAGCTGGAGGTTCTTTGGGGAATGGCGTGCATTGAAAATCTGGGGACTGAAAGGTGAGGTGCCAGTCTAGACAAAGTGAGGTGACGCTTGCACACAAAATAACACAGGTAACTAAGAGTTCAGGCAAGCAACAAAAAACAGGAAAGCAAGAAAAAAAATGCGTAAAGGCTTTAACATAGAATCACAAAGGGGCAAACCAATGAATGAACCGGAGTGTTATGCTGTTCAGGTTGAAGTTGATTGGCAGAGGAGAGGAACCAGCAAGCCATGCCCAGCAACCCACACACACACACACTCAAGGAAAGGCAAAGGGAAAAGACTGTATCCTACCAAGAGTTTCTATTACAACAAAAATGTCTGGCACATTTCTTTAAAACTACACATTTCAGTTCAATTATATAGCACCAAATCATAACAAGCCGTACTCTTTATAATATTATCTACAGAGACCCAACAATTCCACCATGAGCAAGCATTCCGAAGACGCCATAGCCATCGCTCTTCACACCGCACTGAGCCACCTGGAACATCGGAAGAGCTACGTCAGGATGCTCTTCATAGACTTCAGCTCAGCCTTTAACACAATCATCCCTGACATCCTGGTTAGCAAGCTGTCTGACCTCGGACTTCCCCCACTCACCTGCAGCTGGATAAAGGACTTCCTCACAAACAGGGCCCAAACAGTCATGCTTGGCCCCCACCTCTCCTCCACCCGAACACTCAGCACGGGCTCCCCACAGGGGTGTGTGCTGAGCCCCCTCCTCTACACCTCCAACTGTAGACCGGCCCACAGCAGCAACACCATCATGAAGTTTGCTGACGACTCGACTGTAGTGGGGCTGATCTCAGGAGGAGACGAGTCAGCCTACAGAGATGAGATCGTGCAGCTGTCCACGTGGTGTGCAGCGAACATTCTGGCCCTGAACACCACAAAGAGTAAGAAGATCATCCTGGACTTCAGGAAGCATAGAGGAGATCCATCTCCCCTCACCATCAATGGTGACTTAGAGGAGAGAGAGCGCACCTTCAGCTTCCTGGGCACCACCATCTCTGCTGACCTGTCCTGGTCTACAACACCAAGGCTGTCATCAAAAAGGCTCAACAGTGTCTCACTTTCTGAGAGTGCTCAGGAAGAACATCAATCAGAAGCTGCTGTTAACCTTCTACTGTTCCTCTGTCGAGAGCATCCTGACCTACTGCTCCTCGGTGTGGTTTTCCCTCTGCACTGAGGCAGACTGGAAGAAGCTCCAGAGAGTGGTTAAGACAGCGCAGAAGATCGTGGGCTGCCCCCTCCCCTCCCTCAAAGACATTTACACATCTCGCTGCCTCAGCAGAGTGCAGACTATTGTGGGAGACAACACCCATCCCGCCCACCACCTGTTTGACCTGTTTCCCCCTGGCAGACGCTACAGGTGCACTAGAACCAAGACAAACAGACTCAGGAACAGTTTCTTTCCCAAAGCAATAACCATCCTGAATGCACACATGCACTAGCCCCCCAACATGCAAAATCTCTTGTGCAATAACTTTATTTCATAACTTCCTGTGCAATAATCTTATCTGTGTGTCACGAGCAATAACCTCATGTGCAATAATTGTGTAATTGCTTTTACCATGTGCTATGCAAATACAAGCAAGACGCAGCTTTCGCTTTTTATGAATACACCCTGTGGTTTTATTGTTGTCTATACTGATGCTATACTATACTATTACCTATATTAGGACCAGCACCTTGCTGAAGCCCCCTGTAATTTCATTGTGCTCACACTATGTCTGTTGTACAATGACAACAAAAGCTTTCTATTCTATTCTATTCTATTCAGCAACGGTGGCAAAGAAAAACTTGTTAGGTTGGTGAAGAAAAGCTGCCCTTAAAACGTGTAATTATGTGGTCTGTAAATGGTCAGTACCTTGACTATTAACAGTACAGTAACAGCACAGTAACAAGAAAGTGTCTCATCCTGTGTATTACACAAACTGGAATAATCACTGTTAGGCTCCCAAATCTACTTTCTCTGATAGGACTGTAAGCTGCTTCATCGAGCCTGTGTCTTTTCTGCTTTCTCTGGGATATATCAGTCACTAGAGTTTACCTGGAGGGCACCTGGAAAACAGCCCTAATATCTGAAGTGAGGACATCAGGACAGAAGAGGAGAGGGTTAATGTTGTGGGTCATAAATGTGTCTGTATGAAAAAGGAAACTTGGGTGTGTGCTGGCTCCTGTTACAGCGTCTACAGAGGCATAACCTCAAGATGATGATGACTTGACAGGCCAATGATAAACACAGGGTATTAAGTCTGAACAAATAACCACTGGTATCATTTTTCTTCTCAAGACAGTGCATACAAAGAGGCAAAGACTGTTGCCTTGTGTCTTTCTAACCAAATGGCCACACCTGAAGGCAGAGCTATAACCCTGCCATCACACAGAGGAGTTTGACATGAACACAAACAGCTTGTCATCCCATCTTTATCTCTCTTCCACCACTTTCCTGTTTGTCTACAGCTGCTGTTATCTAATGAAAGCCCAAAAAACAATCTTAAAAAATAATCATAGAACAAACGTCCAATCAAGGCTGATAACTGAAAATTCCTGCTTGAGTTTTGTGTCTTCTAGTCAATGTCCATCTCCAGCTGTTCTGTTAATAAAGACAATAAAAATTCACAAAATTGCCTTTAACTTCCCTAAACAATTTTTTCTCTAAAGATCATTTCTGAAGAATGAACTTTACTGACATGATTTCAATTTGAACCATGAGTACAACCTGAAAGTAGCTTGAGGGAATGCAAAACACATAGTGAGTCAGCCAGTCTGTTTGAAGATATAACACCTACCTGATGCGCTGTGACTTGACAACATTTTTGAGAAGATAAACATTTGTAAACTTTCACAACAAAAACAAAATTAATATCATTTTTTCTCCTGTCTTCTCCTCCAGGTTTTCTGTTGTAA
>NW_020855457.1:0-904 GCF_000972845.2 Larimichthys crocea
TGCTGATTTTTTTAATCTGCAGGTATCAGAGCTCCAGAAAATGGCGTGTAAAGGCCTGAGCTGGTATCAAATATAAATGTGACTGAGTAAGGTGTTTGGTCACACACACACACACACACACACACACACACACACACACACACACACACACACACACACACACACACAGAGAGAGACACACAGGTGTATGTGTGAAGTCTCACCACACTGCGGTTTCCGCTCGTGTCACGCAGAGCCAGTCGGAACTCTCCGGCCCGGCTCGGGTCCATGCTGAGCTGTAAGCGCAGAGCCTCGCTGCCCGCTCCGGGGAGACACAGCGGACGGATCCCGGAATGACACACCGAAACCCGGACTGACATTAACACGGTGCTGCAGCAAGCCGTCAGCGGAGGGCCGCTGCTGCCGCCGCCGCTGCCGCATGCAGCCTGCTGGGACGAAGAAGCAGGAACCGGGGCTGGAGGAGCCCAGCCGCCCGAGCTGAGAGCCATGTCGGGCGGGTAGGTCCAGAGGCGGAGGGAGGGTGTCGGAAGCACCCGCGGCAGGTGTTACTGCTGCCCCCCCTCCTGCTGCTGCTGCTGCCGCTGCTGGTTTATAAGCTCCACCAGGGTTTGAACACACCGCGTTTCTTCACGGGCAGGCTGTGGTTGTCACCTCGCCTCGCAGATTCGTCCATATCGACCCGAGAGAAGAGGAGGAGAGGAGGAGAAGAAGAGAGGAGGAGAAGAAGAGAGGAGGAGAAGAAGAGAGGAGGAGAGACACGGAGCGAAAGAAAAACAAAACAGGAAGGACAGCGGTACGAGCCGTATTTATGTCCGGATTGAAACTTAGCCGTGAAACGTCTGAGCTCGGATAAAAAAACAAAATGAAGTGACTTCTGCAAAAGGACGTGGCCATACCATATGAT
>NW_020855458.1:0-573 GCF_000972845.2 Larimichthys crocea
CTGTTAGACCGCCTCGTTAATACAGTTGTGCCGCGTTAATGCAGGTGTGTGTCTTGTTAATACAGGCGTGTGCCGCGTTAATGCAGGTGTGTGTCTTGTTAATACAGGTGTGTGCCTCGTTGATACAGGCGTGTGCCTCGTTGATACAGGTGTGTGCCTTGTTATTACAGGTGTGTGCCTCGTTGATACAGGTGTGTGCCTCGTTGATACAGGTGTGTGCCGTGTTAATATGCGTGTGCCTCGTTAATACGCGTGTGCCTCGTTAATACAGGTGTGTGCCTCGTTAATACAGGTGTGTGCCTCCTTAATACAGGTGTGTGCCTCGTTAATACAGGTGTGCCGCGTTAATACGCGTGTGCCTCGTTAATACAGGTGTGTGCCTCGTTGATACAGGCGTGTGCCTCGTTGATACAGGCGTGTGCCTCGTTAATACAGGCGTGTGCCTCGTTAATACAGGCATGTGCCTCGTTAATACAGGTGTGTGCCGCGTTAACACTGCTGTGACTGATTCCAGGTATTAGTCATGCACTTTTTGCTCACAACAAGCAAAAAAAAAGTTTATTTTGCCTCTAA
>NW_020855459.1:0-595 GCF_000972845.2 Larimichthys crocea
TGACAAAATCGGTATGGAGAGCTGCAGTTGTTCGGTTGTGCTCATCAACCTCTTTGTTTGTTGCAAAGATGTGCAGGGCATCGAGTGGACAGTCTTTGATGTCGATGACAGTCTGGGTGAGTAAAGCTCTGTCATCGTCTCTGAGTGCATCTGTCTTACTCTTTACCCGCAACCTGTTCAGAAGCTCTGCAAAAACAAGATAATCTTTCTGCCGCATGATCTGTGTCAGATTGACCATTTGGAAGTTGTCTTTCCAAACGTCGAGCACGCACTCCTCGTACACGCAAAGTGGTTTTGCTTTGCCAAGTGGTGGCAGTTGGTAAAAGTCTCCCACTGCCAAAACAGACATGCCCCCGAAGGGTTTCTTGTTGCCTTTGATCTGCTGAAATCTCCAGTGGACGTAGGCAAATAACTCCTTTGAAACCATGGAGATTTCATCTATTATCAGAATTTCTGCATTGGACTTCTTGGCAGTTTTAACATTGCAGAGATGTTGAAGGCTGCAGTGCCAGTAAATGCAGTCAGTAGCACTGCAGGCGTGGACATGTCTCCTTGGTCGCGGAACCTTGCGAGTTGGCGCAGAATCTTGGTTGCC
>NW_020855460.1:0-1106 GCF_000972845.2 Larimichthys crocea
ATTTCTGTCAGACTAAAGTCCCTCCCCCTCCACAGGCTCTTATTATCCATGGGCAAAATGTGTACTTGCACAGGAAAAAACTCAAACTGGTCAAAAGGGTCCAGCTCTGTACTGGACTGCCCTCTAGACTCCATAGAGGATGTTAGCAAAGCTGACATCCATCATGAACAACTCCTCTCACCTCCTGCATCAGACTGTGGAGGCCTTAAACATCTCCTTCAGCTACAGACTGCTACTCCCACCATGGAAGAAGGAGATCTACCACAGGTCCTTCATTCAGACAGCTGGCACACTCTTCTTTGCATAACTTCTATAGATTTCTCATTTATGAGACATTTCTTATGATCCTTGTTTATACAAGCTGCTGTGGCAAGTAAATTTCCCTGGTGTGGGATCACTGAAGTCTATCTTATCTAATCTTTTCAGGTACAGAGATGGACTGTGAAAAAGGCTGGTTGCAACAATGTATTATTTCCAATCAAAATAGCAACATCTTTGGTCATTTTTCCTTGGTTAATGTGCTTTTAAATATGGAAATATGCTATGTAATTAAATTGTTTCTCTTTTGGCTGTTTTAACAGGAGGCAGGGTGTTTTATTTTTTAAATGAATCAGATTCTCTATGCCTTTTCTGTGTCTGACTTCAGGCCAGCTTGAAGTGCCACTCGGTGTAGCCAAACAGAGACCTTTGTGTTTTTATTGAAAACCAAGGTTTTCCAATATCCAATTCAATCAATCCTGACGGATAAATGTGTTAATCTTCTGCACTTTAGGTCTGCCCATTTACCATGAATAAGCTATTCAGATGAGATCAAACATATGCAATAAAAAAAAAATCAGTTACAGAGATAATTAAAAGTAATTTTCAACAAAGAGACATGTAAATGTTACCAGTGGGAATGATTACATTAGAATTTTCAGAAAAAGGTGTAGGTTAGGAGGCCACTGTGCATGAATATGACCACAGACACAGGTACAGTTAACCAGGATTTGTAATGCAACTTTTCAAATAAGGAATAATTAAATGAAAAAGTATGCATGAAAGCACAAATAAATATGTTGTTTCTTCAGTTCCAATCTGAGTTCAAGAGCTCTAAAGTTCCTAAA
>NW_020855461.1:0-616 GCF_000972845.2 Larimichthys crocea
GTCCAGGATTCTCGCGTGATCTCGCCTGAATATGGCCGGCTCGCTCCACTGCCGTAACGCGGCTGACACGTGTCCGGTGTGAGTTGACGCTGGGCAGAGGACGCAGCTAAATCGCGGCGCAGCCGTCACGCTGCTGTAACGCCTCCTGTGTGAGTCCCGTGTTATTGTCAACACATTCTAGTCTGGAGACACAGATGTCTGTTTACGCAGATTGGAACATCAACAACAAGCTATCTATTATGACTAGGAATGCAGCAACAGGTCTCTATGACCCTGGCCACCACAGTGTTGAGATATGGTGGCACCTAGTCAAAGACAAACAATTAATACTGCCGAGGACCTCAAGGCCCACACGTGACCATGTGTAGCCTAAGGATAGAAAATTCCATAACATTACCTATGGCTTTCACAGTTTGATGTCATGTTATGTTATTTCTTCATTCATTTCCTCTTCCCTTATGTTTTGTTGTGTTAATGGCCTAATTTCTCCAGAGATGATCATTCTCTGGGGAATATCACGCTGTGGTCCTAGTGCAAACATGGTGCTTCATTTATTTTAAAATACAAGCAGGTATCTCTGGTGTCTGTGTACTGCTACTGTAATAATTTTATCATT
>NW_020855462.1:0-3411 GCF_000972845.2 Larimichthys crocea
GACCTCACAGTGCTCCCAAGTTCGGTCCCACACGGGTGATCACAACAGCCAAGGGTGAAGATGTTATGATCAGAAGACTACGGGCGGTATCGTCTAAATGGAGCTTAAAAGGACCACACTCATAGGGGGGGGTCATCCGTTACAGTGGTAGGTGCTAACCACCACACACAACATCATATGCAACAAGCTACGCAGGCGAAGGGACGCACGGCGCACAGCACACAAGCGACAATCCAAACACACACATAGGCATAAACGCACGACTAAACGAAGCGAGCAGCAGACACAACACGACACAAAGGGCGCCAGACACCTGCACTGACCGCTTCAGAGTAGTCTAAAAACACACCTTCTAGTCCCCACAATCACCTGGGTTGTACTAGGGAACCAGACTTTTATAGCGTGTTTCACTGACGGTGTCGCCTATTCTGAGGCGCTCATAGCGCTCTTCATGCCTATATGAACGGAACAGGATCAGGCTCCATGGAGTGCTTGAACACATGGGGGAGGCCGTGACGTGCAAGGCGCTGGCAGACACACACACGCGAACACAAAGGCAACACAAAACCATCTGGTTCTACACGACTCTACATTAAACACACAAGTGTGCACTCAAGGAAGGCCTTAACCCACCAGCCTCGATTCCACGTGATTGGTTGTGCATAATACCGGCGGGCACACCTCAGAATGTCATTGGCTGCGGCAAGGGAGATAACTTGAGACGTAGTCCTTTGCTGTAGCCCTCTAGCATTTTTACGACCCAGTGCTATAAAACATGACCGTATGAGCAGGAGCTGGATATGGCTGGTTTTGTGGCCGGTGTGTGTGTGTTGTGGGACTGTGTTATTTCAGTGTGGAGATGAGAAGGATCCATCGCACAAGAAATGTCGATTTGCTCATTTATCTGCGAGACGGCCAGAGCGTCGGACAGACAATTTACCTTACGCCAAGCTGAGCGAGGAGCTCTTTCTGTTATTTTACGAACCTAATTTCCCTCCACAAACGCGGCCGTTAGATTTTGAAGTCTTTTTTCGGTGACAACAAGAAAAAAAGGCCATGTTTATTGCGAAGAAGGGACGAAGGAGGAGATAAAGAGTAAGCGCGTGCGTTATTCCTGCAAATGTCTATTTTATCGCTGCCTAACCTGAGACTCAATTTCATAGACAGACAATAAACACGCTGAATTAGACTTCTTATCACCCGTCAAAGCATGTAGAGTACTACAAGTCTTTCATCATGTGAGAGTAGGAAAGCGTCACGGAGAAGGAATACACTTTTCACAGAATCTTCAGTGCTGTCTCAATATTAACAATAATGTTTAATGAAGAAAAATAATAATCAGTAAGGACACGCCTCGATATTTCATATAAACGGTCCTCTCACTCGACTCAATACAGAACGTTGTACATGTAGCCGATTATGATGCTATAATGGTACCCGATCAAATGTTCGTTTAGTTTTGAATGGTTGTGACAAATACAATTGCATCTCATTATGTTTCAAGTGACAGTGAATATATATCTCAAACCCCCTCACCTCGACCCTCTGCTATAGAGAAACTAATGGTGGCCGACAACATATTATCTACAAAACATCTACAACTGACTCATCACGTAGACTACTTCCAGTGTTTAGACATCCTGCCCGGGTACGGTCCACTAGGACTACAATCCAGTTTTTATGTGACAGTCTGCTGGAGGCGTCAAGGAAACTACGTCCAGGTTTTAGACAGTCTGGGGACGTCATAGAGAGCTACGTCCTGGTTTAGACAGTCTGCGGGGAATTCACAAAAGAGACTACTACAATCCAGGGTTTTATACAGTCTTCGGGGAAGTCAAGGAAACTACGTCCAGGTGTTTAAACAAGTCTGGCGGGGAACGTCCACGAAGACTAACGTCCTGGTTTATTTGGAACGAGTCTGCGGGAGTACACGAGAGACTACATCCGAGGTTTTAAAGACAGTCTGCGGGGACGTCACGGAGACTCGGTCAATGGTTTTTAGACATCTTCGGAACGTCACGGAGACGACGTCCATAGTTTTTAGACAGTCTGCATGGACTACAGAGACGAGTTCCAGTTTTTAGACGTCCCTGCGTGGGACGTCACGGGAGACTAAACGCAATAAATTTCAGTTTTTAAGACAGTCATTAAAAACAAAATCTGGTGTGACTCACTGAACTACGTCCGGTTGTCTGCGGGACGTCACAGACTAACTCCTGTTTTAAGACGTCCTCCGGGGACTACAGAGACTACGTTCATTAGTTTTAGCCAGTCGGTGGGGCATCACGGATCTAATTCCAGGTTTTAAGACCAGTCCATGCGGGGAACTCACGGACCTACGTCCAGGTTTAAGCAAGTCTGTCGGGGACGTCAACAGGACTACGTCCAGGTTTAGAAAGTCTGCTGTGACGGTCACAGAAGACTAGCTCAGGTTTTTAACAGTCGTGGGGCATCACGGAGACTAAGTCCAGGTTTTAGACAGTCCGCGGGGACTCCCGGAGACTACGACGTCCAGGTTGTATAGAACATTCTGCGGGACGTAACAGAGACTACGTCAGGTTTTTTAGTTTAGAACAGTCTGCGGGGACGTCACAGAGACTACGTCCGGGTTTTAGAGCCAGTCTGCGCGGGGACGTCACGAACTACGTCCATGTTTTAGACAATATCTCGGGGACGTCACGGAGACGACGTCCAGGTTTTTAGACTTCTCGGGTGACTTTTGTGTGTTTACCTGATATCTGGGTGTGTGTGTGGTGTGTGTGTGGTGTGTGTGGTGTTGTGGGTGTGTGTTTACCTGGTGGACTTCATGCCAGCCGTTCTCGTCCTGGCAGCAGACGAAGGCGTGGTGGTTCAGCAGGAGCTCGCAGCAGCCCGGGTCGCCTCCCACCACCACGCTGTGATACAGAGGAGTCAGACCACGACTGTCCTTGTAGTCTGGTGACGCTCCCAGCTCCAGCAGGGTCTGAGGAGGGACAGGGGTGTGTGAAGAAGGTATGAATGATTAAACAAGGTGGATCGTCGAGTGTGTGTCCATTCTAGAGTTCTGTCTTAACTCAGATTTGTAAGTTGTGCTAGAATCGTCTCTTTATTGCAGGATTCATAATAATAACCATCATCATTATCATAATAATAAACTTCATTTCTTCTTTTTTGAAGATAAATGTTACAAAGTGCTTCATGCGTCACACAAGACAAAGCAGAAGTGACTCATATCAAAGCTGACAGAAGTTGAAAACGATAATTGAAGATATAAAAAACAGAAAACTATTAAACTGTGTCTGCATGAACCCAGAAGAGAGACGAAAAGGTGAAACTGGTTCTGCTCGTCATCTATTTATCGTCTCATCATGATGTCAAAGAAACATCCTGTAACTTTCCTCTGATGATCTGTGACCTCCTGCTGACCCACTC
>NW_020855463.1:0-558 GCF_000972845.2 Larimichthys crocea
ATTATGCTTTGATTTATTTTATTTTATTTCCTCTTAGATCTTAAAGGGTTGGTTTGGGTTCTTTGAAGTGGGGCAGAAAGTTGTTTGGAAAATTTCCATGTGAAGTTAAGCTGGGGAATTTGGGAACTATCGAAATTTAATGGGAATTCACTATCATATCCAATTTCAACAGATTTATTTGTTTAATTATTTTATTATGTAGTCCACGAGCTCAAATGTGTGGCTTCAATAGTCTCTGTGTGCTCTGGGCTCTAAAGTGTGGTCCAGGTACAGAAATCACCTGTGCAGGTAGGGGGCGTGGCCTCAGTAGCCCTGCAGTAAGTATATGCATGTGATAGCAGATATTCAATCTGGTTGTTTTAGACAAGATTATGATAAAATATATTTTCCTCAACTATATTTAAGTTCCCTGTTAAGGGCCAAACTTTCTGGGTTACTCCTGTTTATTCCCATAAATTCCCAGTAATTCCCATGGAAAGTTTCCAACTTGCCTTTACAGAGGCAAACAGGTGCACTCCTGTGCACTGGGGGGTTGCAGCAAATCATATTTTAGCCACC
>NW_020855464.1:0-674 GCF_000972845.2 Larimichthys crocea
CCAGCTGTGGCCTTTCTGTATTAATCTAATCCTCTTCTGCATAACTTGTGCATCTGTTTGCGTGGGTTTTCTCTGAGAGCTCCATTTTCCTCCCACAGTCTTTTGAAGTTCAGGTCAAGTGATTTGGGGACTCTAACCTTCCTACCGTCACCTCGTCCTATTGTGAGTGTGAAAGGATGTCTGAGTCTTTATATGTCAGACTTGTTCCTGTGAGTACCATCAAATGTAGCACACCAGTGTTACATTGGGTTTTTAGGGAAATTAAAGTATGATGCACACAGTGGGTAGTGGTAGAGGCTGGGAGATTAGAGTAATCACGATGGGAACAAATGTGGGACAGCTCTTTTTGTTCCATCCAACATCCGTTTGGTTGCAGTGTTCTGGCAAACTGACGGCCTTTCAAAGCACAGCAGCATTAACCTGGGTTTTTAGGGAAAATTAAGTGTAACGCCAACCGTGTAATTTGCTTTATTGGCCAGGTGTGTGTACACACACACACATAAAGAATTTGACTCCATTTCACTTTGCTCTCAATTGTACTTACAGCTATGGACATAAGTACAGTTTAAAAGACAAAGGGATATGACAGGTATAGGCGCAAAGATGACATAAAAAACATAAAAACACGAACATAAAAAATAGCTATATACATACTATCTGCTGAGAGAGATCCC
>NW_020855465.1:0-503 GCF_000972845.2 Larimichthys crocea
TTTTAATTTTATTTTTTTTAACAAAGAAACATTTATCTTCATGATGTCAGGTGCCTCATTGATATGATGATGACCTCTGCAGAGGTGGGAGGAGTAGCTGTAGGATCTCAAGCTCGAGGTCTCGTTACTGTGATAAATTTATCCATTCTCTTTGACTTAAAATCAAAGTAGCAGCTAGCGTTATTAGGAAAGCAGGTTACTCAATAGCATTTTTTCAACAAATTATTTTGGCGAAAATTGTCAATTATTATGACAAAAAATGGTGGACCTCCTGCAGTATTTCTGCGGACCCCCTAAGAGTCACGGACTCCCAATTGAAGACCCCTGCTTAACAGGGATTTTAGAACAGCTAAGAGGATTTATCTACAATCACTGCAAACATACATCTGACAAGATTTTATAAAATAAATACATAGCAGCAAACAATCAAACCATTCTTCATTGCTAAGCAATGTAGTTGTTCAGGATATGGCTGTTAACTATGGGGATAATTTTGTCTCAGA
>NW_020855466.1:0-624 GCF_000972845.2 Larimichthys crocea
ATACAATAAATATGTGTAGTATTTGTAACTTGTGCAATGATGAATAAAATACCACTTGTGCATCAGAGCCTCCGACCCATGCTGCTTTGTTTTCATAAGTGGCGCTCTTGATCAGATTCTGAATCTTATGGTACTCCAGGATGTTGTGAATGGATGCGAGGTGTCCACCCAGAGAGCGACAGTTCTTCTACAGTGGAGAACAGACAGGAAGGCACAAAGTAAAAAAGAAGACACCAAATCAGCAGCTAATTAACCAAACATCCATTTATAGCAAATAGACATACTGTGAAAGTTTAATGCACTGAACCAAAGTCAAACTCATTACCTCAGCTCTGGCCCAAGTCATGGCTCCTGGAACGAAGAGGAAGCATCTCCCAGTGATCTCAGACCAGCCACCAGGACAAGATGCGGACCCATTGACCAGGTGATTCTTTGCTGAGAAAGTTTGGTGGGTTATGCAGAGTGAAACAAAAGAACAAATTTTGGTGGAATGTCCCTCTCTACCTTCACAACCTGCTGAAGACCTCCAGCTCTACAGAGAGGACCTCCTCTACAACACTACCAACAACTGGACATGACACATGTATCCCCCTCTACAGCTGTCACTGTACTTATTGATGCACT
>NW_020855467.1:0-704 GCF_000972845.2 Larimichthys crocea
CGCGTCCGGTGTGAGTTGGCCTTAAGCGTCTTTCTGTGACACAGAGATGGGTCAGGACAGCTTCCTTTGGAGCTCTAAGGACAGGTATATTAGGGGATCTAAGTAATGGAGTAGCATACAGATGTAGCAACTTAAAAGTTCCTGTGTTTCCGTGACGGGACCGTGACGGGGCAGTGACTGGTCCTAGACAGGTCCTCGAACGGTCCTTGGCTGGCACGTGACCGAAATGTAATCCCCGCGATGACGTAGTCAGTGAGGGCCCGACTGGAAACGCCCCTAAGCAGTCTGTGTGAAAACCAGCTGCAATGCCTCATTTGTCCACGGGGAGGAGCAGTGATGTTCCGCTCTCACCGTAGACTGTCTAAACTAAGACACATCTGAACAGATACGCTGGGGTGAGCGGGTGACCCGATCAGCTGAGACAGAGCACAATCATGGGTGTGGCTAGTGGTGCAAAGGATCATCATGATCCGTTCATATCGCCCCCCACAGCACCAAGTATTCCGCGGATCGGTTGATGGGAAAAACAACAAACTAACCCTTAAAAAAGTTACAAAAAACGGTTCGGATGTCTCGGGGCTGCCAGGCCTGTCTGTCAGACCTGCAGATACAAGCGAGGGTTTATTTTTTTAATTAACAGTTTATTTGGAGGGGAGGGCTTGGTGTTGTTGTGCGCGACATAGAGCTGCAGAGACGAGCGTTTT
>NW_020855467.1:714-1101 GCF_000972845.2 Larimichthys crocea
GCTCATCTGCATGTAAACAACAAACTAACCCTTAAAAATTTGCAAAAAGAATTGAAGAATAACAACAGCAATAATACCTCCTATTGAATATTTGATCACAGTTTGATCGTTGTGAGACGCCATTTAAAAAGGGAGTTTTCTCGTGTTTTTTAAATGCCGCTTCCACCTGGACAGCTGCCTTTGTTTACTCCGGGAACAGCTGATCGTTCACAGAACACGCTGCACCATACATTAGGACATACTTTGGGTCTGATCATCGCTTCTTCCAGGACAATGATCCAAAACACACAACTGCTGGAGCATACATGGCGTCCGAGGGGATCAACTGGGTGAAAACTCCACCAGAGTCACCGGACTTGAATCCCATTGAGCTTGTCTGGCATTCCA
>NW_020855468.1:0-502 GCF_000972845.2 Larimichthys crocea
GGGTGAAACGGCGGCGGCCGTAACACCCCTCCCCTTAAGACAAAACATATATATATATATTTTTGTTAAACACAAAATCACATTTTATTCTCACACGAAACGAGTCATTGTCTAAGCCTGTTTTCCGAAGGACATTTCACCGGGTACTTCAGGTACCATCTAAATGAAAAACATACGAACTGGCCACTACAGACAGACAAGTGACGGAAGACACTAATGATAACGAAGGCTGGAGGCGCCAGCAAAACCAAAAGGGATTTACATAATTGATTTCCTCAGTCTGGCCTACCTGAGTCCCTACAATAAGGTTGTGCACCCTGGCTAGGCTCAACATTACGAATACTAAGAACAATTTAGCAAACACCACACACACCCGAGTTGCTATACGTGGCAAGTCTAGCTTGGCAGGCCGCACCAACTCAGCGTCTATTACGCGTCGAGACCGGGTTGAAATCTCAGGCCCGCCACAAGAATTACCACACAGAGGGAAATTATTCTTCTC
>NW_020855469.1:0-894 GCF_000972845.2 Larimichthys crocea
CATCTGCTCTGCTAAACCTGCTGCCACCGCGACCCGACCCCGGATAAGCCCAGGAGAACAGATGGATGGACGGACAAGCTGTAGCATGAGAAGAGTTCAAGAAGCCACGCCCGATCTGTCAAAACAGGGTGTGTCTGGGTTCTTGTTGCAGCCTGACGAAGGTCAAACACTGCCGCGTTGTTGGTGTGAGTTAACCGCCTCGTTGAGTCACTCAGCCTCCTCGGCGTTACAGATAAGTGGCGGCGGTTTGGACAAATCAATGTAAAGGCGGGAGAGTCACCTGAGCTTCAGTCTCACGGGTTTCATCTTAAACCGGCAGCTCGACTCATTGATCTGTCAGTTATGAAACCTGTCTGCTAGACGTGCGGTCTTTCTTTTTGAACGTGCCAAATCCTGATCTGTTTTCCCGGTGACACTGCGGCTGAAAAAGCAATTAGCTCCAATTTGGGAGCCATGTCTGATTGCCTCGAGGCCTTTTGTGTACACCGACACAGACTTGTGAATGGAGACGTGGAGACGGGAACGGCATGTCACCTTGGCTTCTGCCACGGAGGCTAATGCTCCGTTTATTCTGCTCTGCCAATCAGCGGCAAGCTCGCATAATTTCACTATTCATTATCCAATTTTTAAATCATCAAAGAAGGGACCGAATCCAATGTGGTACACACACTAACCCCAATTATGACATAACCAAATTAATCTGCTATTATAAACATACTGAAACATTCACCTGGAACAAACTCGCATGTAAAATCCCTTTGAGGAAACAAACTGATTCATGTCGGTACTACAGGTCAGAGTATCGTGGCCCAACTAAACATTTATTACATTTAAGTTAAAGCTCCGGTGTGCATGATTTGCTGTCATCTAACACAAGCTGCAGTTCCTCTAACG
>NW_020855470.1:0-631 GCF_000972845.2 Larimichthys crocea
ATGAAGGAGTAACTACAGTGGTTATAAAACACACAAAAAACTAAAACAGGCCTAGCAAGAGCCAGTGTTTAGTTTGTCTTTTCTGGGCTACTGTCGAAACATGGTGGTTCAACGTGGCAGAAGAGGACCCACGGCATTAAAAAAAGGCTCATTCTGAGGTAACAACGACATAATGATTCTTATTTTCAGGTGATTACACACTAATGAAAACAGAATTTTGCATATATCTGCCATATTCTGTAAAAAAGCCTCCTATACTGGACTTTGGACTGTACTTGACAAAAGAAATGGATCTGTATAACATATGTAAATGTAAATGTAAATGTTCTTTATTTATACAGCCCTTTATAACAGTCCTTTCGGTGTACCAAAGTGCTTTACAGTAGATAATAAATAACGAGAACAATAGGTAAAAAACAAACAAAATAAAAACAATAAAAACGATAAAATGCAACAAAATCGAATAAGAAATGATAAAAGTGTCATCATACTACTGGGTGTTAAAAGCCATCCTAAATAAGTGGGTTTTTAGCTTGGATTTAAAAAAATTATGTTCTGGGCTTTCTTACATCCACTAGTCTGGAATGACTGAGGTGGAAAAGTAAACAAAGCAAATAAATCATGACGTACA
>NW_020855471.1:0-681 GCF_000972845.2 Larimichthys crocea
ATGCAGCAGCGAAAATATTCCTGCTTGTCCTACAGCGATGAAAACACCTGTAACGTCACATGCTCCATTAAACGTAATTAGAGGCTTTGCACCTTGTATACAGAAGCTAATGGTACCAGGGGGATCTTCCATACATTCAAGTGAAGCAGTGAACAAAACAGTTGTAATCAGGAGGGGTGTATATTATTTCAAGCCTAATTATCACAGTGTTTGCTGTCCTTGGTTCATGTGGTTTAAGCAGAGTTTCACTGGAATGGTGTTATTTTTCTGTAGCGCTCTCAAACTTGTTGCTTGCATCCCGTCTTCCCTCGGAAATCTGAATAAATCATCTGCTGCCTCTGTGAATGATCGTGCAAGCAAACAGACTCGTATTCAGCCGATTTCAAACCCTTCTATTCAACCGACAACTCGTACTTTCCAATAACAATTCGACTGACAGTTCCACGCGGTTCACTCCAGCCAGCACTTCAACTGGCATCTTTTTTTTCACTTTTTTAAAGTGTCCTGAAAGAAGTGGTTGACGTCAACTCACCCCATTTATCACCCACACACACACACACACACACACACACAACATTTCAACTCCTCCCAGAGCCAAAGTTCAACTGAAACTTCTTCTTCTTTATGTTTAACCTGACACTTTATTTTCTTTCACTTCTTCAGCTCTTTTACATTTTCAGC
>NW_020855472.1:0-728 GCF_000972845.2 Larimichthys crocea
TTCAATTCAAGTGAGAAAATAAATTGGATAAATCGGTTCAGTACGGACACCTAAACTTGAACTAGGGCTATGGGATGCTGTGAATAATCAGTCAGACCTGAAATCAATCTGGCTTCTATCATATCAGGTTATATTTTGTATGTAACAAGAAAGAAAGGTTCAGATCCTGGATAGAACAGATTTTCATTTTTTTTTTTTTTAATCGAATCAAATCAAATCAATTTTATTTGTATAGCCCAAAGTCACAAAGTACATTTGCCTCAGAGGGCTTTACAATCTGTACAGGGAGTGACACCCTCTGTCCTTGCCTACAAAAAACCTTTAACAGGGAAAAAAGGTGGAAGAAACCTCAGGAAGAGCCACAGAGGAGGGATCCCTCTCCCAGGACGGACAGACGTGCAATAGATGTCACGTGTACAGAACAAATCAACACAAACATATTGTACAATTACAATGAATGCTTACAGCTGCAGTGGAATCTGTGATAGAGATGGAGAGACACAGATGCACAGTAGCAGCAAATCATTAACTAACTATAAACTGTAATGGAGATATGGTAGCAATAATGACAGTAGTAATATATGTAGTGGATGTCGTGCAGGACCACAACAACAGCCACGATCCATGAGAACCTGCTGGACGAGAGAGCACAGAAACTCCGGGGAAGAAGTTTAGTTAGTAACATGCTTTAATGAGACATGTATGTTTACAGATGGTGAGAGAAAGAA
>NW_020855473.1:0-511 GCF_000972845.2 Larimichthys crocea
CATATCTAAGATCAGATAAAATAAGATACTGTAATTTATAAATAGAGCTGGAAGGGAAAAAATAATAATAAAATACCTTTACTTATATGTTGGTCAATGTATTTGTGATAAAGATGACATGTGATATGTAATATATGTCTTGTATCATATATTGTCTACATTGCCATGTGTTTGTGTTATTTTGTCCCTTCCTTATACGTATACAGGGTGGTGAAAAATTGTAATGTGTGCCTTAAAGAAGGAGACCATACTTTCAGAAGCCATAAGATGGAGCTAGAGACCATCCAATCCACATTTCTCATCCGCAGAGCCGTGACCTAAAAGTCAGATATCCTTCCAACTCTTCGGCCAACAAATGAGATCAAAGCAAGTGGATTTGTTAAACACTGGATCTTTGTGTCTTTATAATATCCTCCACTGGTGATGAGACATTTTGTAAGTCTAGATCAACCAATTTATAAATCAGTACTCAGTTATTAGGTAGCATCATTGTTGGGCTAATCAAAAGCAA
>NW_020855474.1:0-11429 GCF_000972845.2 Larimichthys crocea
CTCTTTGTTCGAGGAAGGATCTAGTGACCCGGCTGCCGATCGGAGGAGTGAAGATCCCAACTTATCACCAGATTTTAATTAAAGGACGATTTTGGTGTGAGGGAAGAGGAGTGTGGTTAACGCAGGTGATTTTAATAATTATGAAGGAATTTACGAGTCTGAGCAGAAAACTGAAAAAAAAAAAGTGACTTTAAATTAATCAAAAAAACTTTAATTAAATTAAATGAAATCATATAAAATATAAAAATGCCTACATCTATCATTAAAAATAATGAAAGGAACAATTAAAATATATTACAAACATTATATGTCATATACACATATAAAATCTTCATACTAAACCTTCAGGTTACCTCAGTTTAACGTTATTTGAGTGTAACGTTTGCTTCGTGTACGTTTTTGTAGTTTTAATGTTTGATTACCGTTCGCTTTAACGTTTGTTTCATGTTGATACTGTTTGATTAACGTTTGCTTTAACGTTTGTTTCCATGTTGTTTTAACTGTCTTGATTAAACGATTTGCAATTTAACGTTTGTTTCATGTTCTGTTTTAATGTTTGCGAATGTTTGAGGTGAAACTCACAGTTAGAATGACGTGTTGTTGTGCTCGTGCGGCTGTGTGTCGTATAGCGTGGCGGGTGGAGCCTCAGGTTCTGGTGTAGTGGTGATGAAGATGTATGGTGTAGATGAGATGATGATTGATGAAGGCTGATCGGAGCGGCTTTCTAGGCAGTGAGAGCATGTCAGCTCGTCTCGCCTCCTCTGGATTATGAGTCGCTTCTGCCGGCGAGACAAGACAAAAGGACAGAGACGTTAAACGCCACTACACTGGGCTGTCAGACCACGCCCCACCCTAACGAGCCACGCCACGCCACAGTGAGCCTCAACCACTTGCCACAGTCTTGAGATGCTAGAGGAAGGACGACCGTGTTGATGTCCCGAACCACACAAGCTAATCAAGGTGGAGAGAACGGGCCGTGGCCGTCCTCACAGAGTTATCAACAACCACCACACACACCCTCCACACAGACATACATTCCGTGCCAACATTTCTGACACCCATTACATACCTCACACCGTGTGTGGTTTATCAGTGTGTGAGTCTGTGTGTCGGTTTACAGTTATTGTGTTCGTGTGTGTTACAGTTGTGTTGTGCGGTGTGTGTGTGTACAGTGTGTTACAGTGTGTGTGTGCAGTGTGTTGTGTGTGTGTTTTACAGTGTGTGTGACGGTGTGTTAGTGTGTGTGTGTTACAGTGTGTGTGAGTGTTGTGTGTGTTACACGTGTGTGTACAGTGTGTGTTAACATGTTTGTGTGTTGTGTTGTGTGTTACAGTGTGTGTGGCTGTGTGTGTGTGTGTGTTACCGTGTGGTTAGTGTGTTGTTAAGTTGTTAAGTGTGTAGGAGCGTGTGTTGCTGTGTGTTATTTACAGTGCTGTGTGAGATGTTGTCAGACATATCCAACCTAATAGTCCTAATAGAAAAGTTCACAACACACGAAGATTCATTGAAAAAACACGAAGACACATCAGCATGTGACACAACAACACGCGGACCTACAACGACACACACATCCCACGTGAGCTAACAACACACTATAAGGCACAACACGGAACTAGTAACAACACACGAGTAACACACACACACACGTGTGGCAACACAACACACACACGTGCAACACAACGCACACTAACACTTAACTACCACGTAAACAATGCAAACACGCACAGTGTAAACACATACACACTCGTGAACACATCCACACACTGTACACACACACACACACCACACTGTCAAACCACAACACTGTAAACACGCCACGTAACACTACACACACTAGCTACCACACGTACATACACCAAACTGTAATCAACACTACACACACTTGTAACACACGACCCACCTGTAAACCCACATTGACACACACCAACACGACTCGACACCATTGTAACCACACTGTACTAACACACCAACTTGTAAACCACACACTGGTATCCAACACACACAACACACACACACTGTCACTACACACACAGCATATACACACACACGGGAAGCACCCCACACTAGGAACAACCTACACGGGGTAATCACACACACACACACGGGGAAACACCGCGCGAACGGGCACCCACACACGGGAACACAGCACCACACGGGAACCACACACGGGGGGAACAGCACGACACGCGGAACATCACAGCACACAACCACACACGGGAGAAACACACACACACAGCACACACGGGAACCACACACAGCACACACACGGGACACACGGGAACCACAACAACTACCCACACACACCCACACGGGAACCACCGAACTAGCAAGGGAACTGAAGAGACACGCACTCAGAACTGGAAACAGACCCCACACACACATAACACTACATCACAAGCGGAGGGAACAGCACAGGACAACACACTTGTGAACACACCACACACACAAGACACCACACGGGAACCATCAAAGCACACACCACACACACACAACCACATACACAGCCGTAACAGCAACACACACACACACACGGGAAACCCACAGGAACACACACAGGTAACACACAACACACATCAACACACACACACACTGAACATCCAAGACACACACGTGAATCATACAAACAACAAACCCACAGCTTGTAAACACCACACTTTAACACAAACACAACTACAACACCACACAACTGCATGAACCCCACCAGACCAACAACCACAGCACACACCTGTAAACACACACCACACACCACCAGTAAACACACACACACACTTGTACACAACACACACCAGCACACACACCCACACACACGCATAATGTAACACACACACCACACCAACAACCAACATCCACACACTGTAACACACACAACACACACAACACACCACACACACACCACTGTAACACCACTCACGACACACACCACACACCCTCCGCTACAAGTTGTCATGAACAGGGGAAGAGAAGGAATTCATGGAAATTAGCTCCAGACCAAAAAAATGTTTTTATTATGTCCTCCAGGCATGTAAACATGTTTATTTCTGACTGTGAAGTTGGACATTTGGAATGGGGGACTTCAATGGAGACTGTACTCACTGCTGGAGCCGCCTCAGGTGGACGTTAGAGGAACTGCAGGTTGTGGCTTCACCTCACAGACGGAGGATGATGGGTGGTCTGACCTCTGAAGTTATTGAAGTCACTGCTGATCATGGATCAGAGCTTGTTAACATGTGTGTGTGTGTGAGTGGACAGGAGGACCGTTCTCACTGTGACACTTTGTTTACATCTTTATATCCTGCAAACTACAACATGGAGCCGTTTGTAGTCCATCACTCTGAACTCTGTTTGTAGTCCATCACTCTGAACTCTGTTTGTAGTCCATCACACACACGTGTGTCTCTCTGAACACCGCCCCACACTTCTCCTAACTCCTAACAGCTTTCCTTGACCTCAATGGAAAACGTCGTATGTTCCACGTGTGTGATTGGCGGTTACACAGAGCGACATGAGTTTGTACTTTGTGCTAACACGCGTTATGCATTGCGTTCACGTAACAAGAAAAACATGGTTGAGTTGCGTATGTTGGTTCACAGAGATGACAGGTTTGTAGTGTCGTATGTTGGTTCACAGAGCGACATGTCTGAGTGTCGTATGTTGGTTCAAAAAAATCAGAGCGACTTTGAAGTTGTCGTATGTTGGTTCACAGAGCGACATGTTGAAGTTTGTCGTATGTTGATCTCACAGAGCGACAGGTATGAAGTTGTCGTATGTGGGTTCACAAGTGACATGTTGAAGTTGTCGTATGTTGGTTTTCACCGAGCGACAATGTTAAGTTGTCGTAGGTTGTTTCACAGAGTTGACATGTATGAAGTTAGTCCTAGGTTTGGTTTGGTTCACGTCACAGAGCAACATGTTGAAGTTGTCGCTATGTTGGTTCACAGACGACATGTTGAAGGTGTCGTATGTTTGGTGCACAGAGCGAACATGTTGCAAGTTGTTCGATGTATGTTCCAGATGATGTGTGTAGTTGTCGGATGTGTTTGGGTCACAGAGCGACATGTTTGAAGTTGTCGTATGTTGGTTCACAGAGTGACATGTTGTAAGTTTTGTCGTATTGTTGGTCACAGAGCGACAATTTGAAGGGTGTCGTATGTTGGGGTTCACAGAGCGACATGTTGAAGTTGTCCGTTAATGGTTTGGGTTCACAAGTGACATGTTGAAGTTGTCGTTGTTGGGTCACAGAGCGACATGTGGAAGTTGTCGTATGTTGGTCTTCACTCAAGCGGACATGGTTGGAAGTTGGTCGTATGTTGGTTCACAGAGTGACATGTTTGAAGTTGTCGTATGTTGGTTCACAGAGCGACATGTTGTAGTTTGTACGTATGGTTGTTCACAGAGAGCGACATGGATTGAAGTTGTGTATGTTGGTTCACAGAGTGACATGTTGAAGTTGTCGTATGTTGTGGTCACAGAGCGACATGTGTAGTTGTCGTATGTTTGGTGATCACAGAGCGACATTGTGAAGTTGTTCGTATGATTGGTTCACGTACACAGAGCGACATGTTCAGTTGTCTATGTTGTGGACTTACACACATAGCTTGATGTCGTAGTTGTCGTATGTTGGTTCCTAGACGACATGTATGCAAAGTTGTCGTATGTTTTGTGGGTTCACCAGAGTCGACAATGTTGGTATAGTTGGGTCGCATATGTGGGTTCAGCAGATGTGTGATCAGTTGAGTAGTTCGGTCCCGTATTGTTGGCTCACCTGTTTCACAGGAGGCAATAATGTGGACGGTTGTCGCTGTTGGGTCACTAGGAGCATACATGTGCTGGAGTTGTCCCCGCGTCTGTTGGTTCACCACAGACGACACTGTTGAAGTTTGGCTTCGTATGTTGGTTTCACGTCACAGAGCCGAAATGGTTCTTGAAGTTGTCGTATGTTTTGATTCACAGAGTGGACATGTATGTTAGTTTCGGTCGTATGTTTGGTTCTCACCAGATCCCTCATGTTGAAGTTGGTCCGGTACTGTTGTGTTTTCACAGAGCGACATGTTGAAGTTGTCCGGAGGTTGGGTTCAAAGAGTGACATGTGGAAGTGGTCGTATGTTGGTGCGTCCAGAGCGGACATGTTGAAGTTGTTCGTAATGGTTGGTTTCCAACTAGGACAAGCGGACATGAGTTGAGTGTGTTCCGATGAGTGACATGTTGAAGTTGGCCATATTGTATATGGTTCAACACAGTGACATGTTTAGTTGTCGTATGTTTTGGGCTTTCACTAGAGCGACACTGTTTAAAGTTGTCGTATGTTGGTTTCACAGAAGCAGACGATGTTTGAACGTTGCTCGTATGTTTTGGTCTCAGCAGAGTGGACTGTATGAATGTATGTCGTATGGTGGGGTTTCCGAGCGACATGTTGAAGTTGTCGTATGTTTGAGGTCAGCAGACGACATGTGGATAAAGTTTCGTATGTGGGGTTGACAGAGTGACTGGTGAAGGATGTGTCCGTATGGGGGGTTGTCACAGAGCGAGCATGAGGTGGGTAGTTGCTTCCAGTTATGTTGGTTCACAGAGGGACAGTTGAGGTGTCGGATGGTGGTTTCACAGAGTGACATGTGGATGCGGTTTGTCCGGTAAGGTGGTTGGTAAATCAGCAAGAGCGACATGTGTGTCTGTGCATGTTGTCGTATGTTGGTTTCACCAGAGCGACATGTTGAAGTTTGTCTAGTATGTTTTTGGGGCGTCACAGTCACGAGAGCGACATGTTTGCAGTTGTCCGTTATGTGGTTCACAGAGGACATCATTGTAGTTGTCGTATGTTTGTTCACAGCGCGACATAGCGTGAATTGTTGCGTATGTTGGTTCACGAGTGACATTTCTGATATAGTCCGTATGGATGGTCACGAGAGTGACAAGGTGTGTGTACGGGTTATGTCGTTATGTACTTGGTGGATGACACGTTACAGAGCGACAAGGCTCGAAGTGGACGGAGGTTAGGTGTCAGCGAGAGCAACAGAGAATATGAAGGAAGATGGCAGTAGCGGTGGGTCACAGACGGACATGGTATGAAGTTGGTCGTAGGGTGGGTCACAGGCACAAGCGGAGTCAGAACATGTATGAAGGTGTCAGTATGTGGGGTCACAGGTAACATTGTTTGTATTGTCGTATGTTGGTGTCACAAGCGAACATGTTGAAGTTGTCGTATGTTGGTTTCGACAGAGAGACATGTTTGAAGTCGGTCGTATGTTGGTTCACAGAGTGAACATGTTGGAAGTTTGTCTATGTGGGTTCACAGAGCCGAAATGGTTTGAAGTTGTCGTAGTTGGGTCACAGAGCGACCATGTTGAAGTTGTCTCACGAGAGTGAAATGTGGAAGTTGTCATATGTTGGTTACACAAGTGACAGGTTGAGTTTGTCGTATGTTTGGTTCACAGAGCGACTGTTGAAGTTGTCGTATGTTTGGGTTCGAGCACATGTTGGAAGTTGTCGTATGTTTGGGTACGAGTGACAGTGAAGTTGTCGTATGTTGGTTCACAGAGCGACATGTTGAAGTTGTCGTATGGTTGGTTCACTGTCACGAGCGGACATGTTTGGCACAGTTGTCGTAGTTGGTTCACGAGTGGACAATGTTCAAGTGTCAAATCAAAACAAATCAGATTTTAATTTGTAGAGCCCAAAGTCACAAAGTCCCATTGGCCTCTGAGGCTTACAATCTGTACAGGGCGTGACAACCCTATGTCCTAGACCCTCGGTTTCCGTGAGGAAAAACTTTTGCCCACGCCAAAAACCTTTAACAGGGAAAAAAGGTGGAAGAAACCTCAGGAAACCACAGAGTGAGGGTTCCCTCTCCCAGGACGGACAGCGTGCAATAGAGGTCACGTGTAGCAGAACAAATCAACCAAACATAGTTGTACAATTACATGGAAGATAAAATGACAATGAATCACAATGTGCTGATAATGACAATGAAAATTACAATGACTTGTTAAAATGACAATGGATTTTACAATTGACTGATAAAAGTGACAATGCATTACAATGACATGAATAAAAATAAAACGACAAGAATAAACAATGACTATAAAATAGACAATGAATTACAATGACGAATTACAAGGGACTGATAAAATGATTACAGTAGCAGTGGGAACTTGATAGAGACAGATGGAAACAGAGCTCCAGCAGCGCAAATCAATCAATACACTAATAAAACATGGGATGGGAGAATCATGGACAAGAATCACAGTAGTAATATGTGTAGGGGACGTCCATGCCAGGACCACAGCAAGCAGCCACGATCCACGAGAACCAGCTGGACGACAGAGACAGCAACTCCAGGGAAGAAGTTTTAGTTAGTGAAATGCATTAATGAGACATGAAGGTTTACAGATGCAGAGACAGAGACAGAGAGAGACAGAGAGAGAGACAGACAGACAGAATGAGAGAGAGAGTGTGTTTGCAGTAAAGGGAGATTGCCGTGCCTGACTAGGCATAACCCTGAAAGTTTGGTTGTATGTTGGTTCATGTCATCAGAGCGAAGTAATGGTGGTTATGTTCGGTTTTGTGTGTTGATTGTATGTTATGGTGTTATGTTTGTTCGTCACCTACTGTATTTCTGTTCTGTTACCTTTGATACCATCTGGAGTTCAGTGGTAGTCGTTCAGGGGAACGACAGATGTAATATACTATTTATGTTTTATTATTTCCACCGGACACGTATGAGCTGTTTGGTGGACATGGTATGATATGTTAAATGTTTGGGGCATGTATGAATCTGCAGACATGCGAGTTGAGCATACTGACTTACATCACTGTATGTGGGCATAACTGTGTATCTAGTGGTGCCAGAGATAAAGAATCAATAGGAACGTTGGGGGTTGGGGGGGGTGGGAGGGCGCGAGTGGTGGCATGCTAAGACGTAACCAGCCTGCGAACAGGTGCCAAAGTCTGAGGAGGCGGGGCGGAACTTTCCGGTCACTATGGTCTCGATAGGGAACACAGCACACGGCAGAGGACCACACGGAAGCGCTTGTAAACCCACAGCCGTAAATACATAAGCCACATACGGGGCCTGAGAGGATAGGACATACACAGGTGTGGGGACGTGGGTCGCAAGCGCCGGGCCTCCGGGATGGTGTGCAGAAACAAACAGAGGTGGAACAGTAGCGTGGTCCCGCAGGCAGCAGGGCAGCTAAGGACACGCGGGAAACAACGACGGGGTAAAGTAAACAGTGGGTTGTGGGGAGCGTGGGTGGGGCCAGGGTGTGAAGAGTCGGTGGGAGGGGCAGCTGTGAATACAATTAAATCGACAAACAATGATTTTTAGGGAGGAGCGTGGGGGAGGAGGGGTTTACATTACAGTGTTACATGGGATGTGGTGTTTATATGTCAGTGAGAGTCGTTGAATCCGTGTGTAACTACCTCCAAATTCAAGTAATTATGATATTCTCTATGTTTTGTTTTGATGCTTATACAAAGTTGTTTTATTTCACGTCCAAAAAAAAAAACACGTCGCTCTAAGGTTTGTCATGGAGCAGAGTTCATCCAGCAGACACGCGGTCCGTTCTTGGATCCGTTGTAAGAGCTCGTCATGAGATGCTTTGACCGTACCTCCACACGGGCCGAGTCTGAGAATTGCGTTTCCCGTGAATCACTCGGGTCTATCACAAGGACTCTTACAGTTTAAATGTCCTTCTACGGCCGGCCAGAGGTGTTCGAGCTCTTAACACGCATTTTTATTTAATATGTGCTTGTTCCCTGTTTTGGTTACGGCTGGAGCCAATGAATGTTTGTGGATATCGGTTTTGTGGAACGTTATACTGATAATTAGGCAGATTAATGAACGTCTGTTGAAGAAAAAAAAAGTAATTTTAGAGGATTATGCAACCTATCTGGACCAGAACCCAGAACACCGCTGCGCCAGAACACAGTGCTGTCGATACACACGTGAACGGGCTCCTCGGTGAGTTGAAGACTCTTCCTTTGTCAGTGTCCGTTGGACCGAACAGAACTGGTTCTCATATTTCATCACGCCTGGCACTTCGGCCCATCAGCAGTCTGTTATAAGACAAATCATTAAGGTGTTTTTTTCTCTCATCCACTGCATACGTGAACAAGGCGTGATTGAACGCGTGTTCGCACTTCACTCTGTTAAGGTTTCCTCTGTATGAACGAGCTCTCACTTTTCCAGCGTCTCTTCTATTGGCTGAGGCCGTGTTGTTCTGAGTCGTTGCTGCACCTTCATCACTGTTGTTCCAGGTTATCGTGAACTAACTGACACTATCTATAGGAGGGTTGTCACTGTTCATGTTCTTTGAGGATGGTAATAATGTAATTATGAGCGCAGATTCATTTCGCTAGTAACGTGGTTCACATACAGACTCATAAATCATTTTTAAAATGACGTGAAACACAAACACCTCAAAACACGTTGTCTGTGTGAACACACGTGTGGCTTCGTGTGGTGTGAGGCGTCACGCAAAAGACAAACGGCCGTTTGTTGTGAAGTTGTTCTTAAATGATTAGCATTGTTCCAATCAATGTATGTTATTTCGTGATGCTCCCTTTCATGATCTACACTTCTCATGTCCCAACCCTCTTGTCCACTGATTAACTGATGTCCAATCAGATTGCAGTTTAATTTCATCAGCCGCGTCACTTGATAACCGTCAGACTGCTCCTCCCCCTCACTCTTTGGTGGTCTGAAGCTGATCCATCGCCACCGCACTGACCTTGGAATTTAATGATGGGCGGGGGACAAGACAGACAGACAGACAGACAGTTGAGGAAACACATTGTTTCCCCTAAATTTGTCTTAGGAGGGAAAGAAATGGCCACCCTCTTCCATTTGTTATTTCCTCCCGAGGACTCTTATTTAATTTTAGAAGATATATCATGTGTCGAGAGGGGGAGGAGGGGGAGGTAGGAGGGGGAGGAGGAGGGGAGGAGGAGGAGGAGGGTTTGCTAGGGGGGGTTGGGGAGGTAGAGGGGGAGGAGCGTGCAGACCACCTCGGGCCTGATTAGGGATTCACTTGCAGGATACTGGCTGTGTCTACGGCACCTGAGCTGCCTCTCCGGCCCCTTGCCGTCCTTTGTTGGCTCTAGTTTCTTTGATGGAGGGGGCATTCATGTGGACACACACACGTGCCGAACACACGCGTGGTGGAACACATGTGGATACACACGCGTGGAACACACGTGGAACACACGTGGAAAACACGGGGAACCACATTGCGAACACATGTGGAACAATGTGACCCACACGGGGAACACACCGGGGACACACACGTGGAACCCACGTGGAACACACATGTGGGAACACACGTGGAACACACTTGGTACACCTACGTGGAACACATCGGCGGGGAACACTGTTGGAACACACAACGCGGAACACCACGTTGGAACACACATGGAAAACACACGTGGCACAATGTGCTTTTTCTAAACACAACACGGGAACATCACACGTGGGAACAAACGGGGGAACTCACACTTGAACAAACGTGGTAACCATCACACGTGGAAGCACACTGGAAACACACACAGTGGAACACATGTGGAACAAACACGTGGAATCACAACACGTGTACACAACAATGTGTGAACATTTTGTACCACACGTGTAACACACACGTGAACACACAAGTCTCGGAACACACACGTGGAACACACGTGGAACACACACGTGGAACACAGACACTTGGACACACACATGGAACACACTGTGGAAAACACCACTTCCACGTGGATACACGTTGGAACCATCGTGGAACCACCGTGAAAACACGTGGAACACACGGGGAACCAGTGGAACATACATGGGGAACACACACGTGGAACACACATTGGGAACATCCCACGTGGAAGCAACACATGTTAACACACATGGGGAACACACAGCGTGGAACAACATTGTGGAACACACATGGGGAACACACACTGTGGAACACACGTGGAACAACATGTTGGAACACACACGTGGAACACATCGTGGAAACACACGTGAAAACAACACGTGGGAACACCACGTGGAACACACGTGGAATCACATGTGGAACACACATGTGGAAACATCTACACGTGCGAACACACATGTGGAACACACACGTGGAACACACACGTGAACACTGTGGAACACATGTGTGAACACAATTCACGTGACACACATGTTGGAACACACACGTGGAACATCATGTTGGAACACACGTGGAACAACGTGGAATCACACCATGATGGAACACCACCGTGTGGAACACACATTGATGGAATCACACACGTAGGAACACACAAGGCGGACACACACAGTGCGAATATATGTAGCAACACACGTTGTGAACACACAGGGGTTGGGAACTCTGTAGGAATCACACTGTGTGGAACACACATGTGGACACCACGGGGAACCACATTTGGAACACACATGTTGGAACACA
>NW_020855475.1:0-1073 GCF_000972845.2 Larimichthys crocea
TGTGCTGGCTGACACGTTGTATACAACGTAGTCTGAATTCGGGATCATTGTGATACTTTGTGTTGAAGTTTTCGTTTAGCTTATGCCTGTAGGTCTGGTCGCATGCATATTTGGTTGTCTTATACGTTTTCAATTTTTCTCTAACTTCAAGATTGGTCAGGTACTTTTTCTGTCTATTCCGAAAAGCGGGATCTGCCTTGTACCTCTGGGTCAGGTACTTTTTCTGTCTATTCCGAAAAGCAGGATCTGTCGTGTACCGTCTTTTGATTTCTTCCTTCTTTTTAATCTGAACTCTGGGATCTGCATAGTAGCATTTAAATGACAGTAGCTGTTGTTTGTGGTGATGACTGTCTTGGTTAAATTTAGTTTTCACCGCCTTAATTTTTTCCCCTCTAAAATCAGGACAGGTTGCATACCTGTTTTTTTCGTGATGGATTTTTCTTTCCCTTTTTAGTTCTTTTACTTCAGACACTAGTGCACATTGCCCTTTGCCGTCACTGTCACCTCTCTGCCTGGCTTTTCGACGCTGTTGTTTGCTCAGCTTGGCCAAATTTGTTGTTGCTTGGGGGACTGCTGAAGAGATGTCATGGGCGTTCAGATCTCTGTCAAGGACTTCAGCTCTCACCACCTCTGCTTGCAACGGGCCGAAGGCAGTTTCAGATTGGTTTGCTTGGCGTTAGCGGCTCGCTCGATTGTGCGCTGGCACCTTCACTGGAACCACCAGCTCAATGAAAACAAGCGCCCACAAACTCATAGCCCTCTGCCCATAATCTCCACGCATTGCAAACCCGCTTTGTGCAGCCGTTCCCGTCAGCCCCAGATATCACTGCCCAGTTTTGGGGAAGGTTCATCTGCTGATTGCACGAGCTTCCGAGGCCTTGGTACCTATAAGTTTGTCCCCCCCCCCCCCCCCCCCGTCCCCCCCCCCCCCCCCCCCCTTCCATCATGCATTATGCATTCTATTGTTTACGACTTGCTCAGTCAGCCTCAGTGCTCATGTTACATACGCTAATGTTTTGTGTTGATTTGTCCTGCTATCACGTGACATCGACTTCGCATACGCTCTGTGCCAC
>NW_020855476.1:0-608 GCF_000972845.2 Larimichthys crocea
GCTCTTTTGTTCTTTTTTCACTCTTGTTTTGTTCATCTCTTTTCCCCTCTTTCATTCTCTTTTTCACTCTTTTGTTTTTTTCATTCATTTTCTCTGCTCTCTAGTTCTGTTTTTCACTCTTGTGTTTTTTTCATCTTTTTTCCGCTCTCTCGTTCTCTTTTCCTCTTTTTTCCTTTTTCACTCTTTTGTTTTTTCATCTCTTTTTCTGCTCTTTCGCTCTGTTTTCCGCTCTTTTTTTCCTTTTTTCATTTTTTCGTTTTTCATCTCTTTTTCTGCTCTTTCATTCTCTTTTCCGCTCTTTTTTCCGCTCTCGTTCTCTTTTCCACTCTTTTTTCCTTTTTCACTCTTTTGTTTTTTTCATTCCTTTTTTCCGCTTTTTCGTTCTCTTTTCTGCAGTTTTTTCCTTTTTTCACTCTTTCGTTTTTCATCTCTTTTTCCGCTCTTTTTTCTTTTTTTTCACTATTTTGTTTTTTTATCTCTTTTTTCCGCTCTCGTTCTTTTTTCCGCTCTTTTTTTCTTTTTCACTCTTGTTTTTTCATCTCTTTTTCCGCTTTTTTGTTCTCTTTTCTCCTCTTTTTTCCTTTTTTCACTCTTATGTTTTTTTCATC
>NW_020855477.1:0-731 GCF_000972845.2 Larimichthys crocea
CACCCCTGCCTCCCTCCTTCCCTTCCCTCCCCTCCCTGGCTTATAGATCTGAGTTGGGTCTCAGGAGGAAAATACAAGTCAAGCCATTGTCATTTCAAACAGCGTGATAACCAGACACTGGGCTGCCCACTGACAACTCAGGGGAACTGGCCCTGGCTTTGACTGTTAGCTCCCCTCTCTCTCTCTCTCTCTTTTTCTTTCTTGCTTCCTCCTTCCTACTTTTTTTTTTATTCTGAAAGCTCCCTCTCTCTCTCTCTCTCTTTCCTCTCTTCCTCTCAAGCTCACCTCCTCTCTCTTCCTTCCTCCTCCTCCTCCTCCACCCTCCCCTCCCGTGCAGGAGACTCGGTAGCCTCCTTGTTGTTTGTTGCTTGCCGCTGCTGTGTCTTGCATCTGCTCCTCTCTTCTCTCTCCTCTCTGTGCCGTGGGGGGCCGGGGGGAATAGTTGTCTTAGTGTGTGTACCAAGGTCAGTGCTCTCCACATGACAGTTCTCTGCCTCTCGACAAGGCGGGAAATCAATACTTTCGGACTTGTGGCGCTGCCCTCGGTGTAACAACAACACTGCCCAGCGCAGAGCGCGGCTCATGCACCTGACACATCCCAAGCCGCCCCCCCGGGCCCTCGCCAGGGAGCTCCTTCCACTCTTATTCTGACCCCGTCATATTTCCACCAAGGCCCTCTGTTTCACTTTAATACACCTTTTCTCTCTATACTTTTTTTCTCTTCAGGGCCT
>NW_020855478.1:0-772 GCF_000972845.2 Larimichthys crocea
TATTAATCACCCAGCCAAATTTGAAAGATTCAAATATCAACAAAATCTACAACGGGCTATGGCAAAAAAAAAAAAAGACGAGGCTCATCTTGTAGCTTGTACACCAAAAAGGCCTTGCTGGATGCACCTCATTATTCACCTCATGCATGATGCAGAATATAAATCTAATTTTAGAATATGAAGAAACACAGCCAAAACATAAACAGTTCCCTTGGTAATGCCCAGGACACGACATGATTCTGTTCAGCATTAGGGTTTAGCTCTGGTGAAATGCAGGGATGTAACAGCAGTCATCAACGACATGGCCTATCCATTCATCCATTCTCTTCCATCGCAGTGGCAGCAGGTTTAGCAGGGCACTCCAGACATCCCTCTCCCCAAGAACACAGTTCATCCCGAGTCACTCCCAGGCTAGATGGTCTATAAAGTCCCTCCAGTGGGGTCTGGGTCTGCCACGGGGTCTCCTCCCAGTTGGATGTGCCTGGAACACCTCCAATAGGAGGTACCAAGGGCCATTCTATTCAAATGTCCGAACCACCTCAGCTGGCTCCTTTCAATGTGAAGGAGCAGCGGCTCTACTCTGAGCTCCCCCTGGATGTCCAAGCTTCCTACCCTATTTCTAAGGCTGAGCCCAGCTACCAGGCAGAGGAAGCTCATTTCAGCTACTAGTATCCGCCATCTCATTCTTTTGGTCACTACCCAAAGCTCATAACCATAGGTGAGATGGAAAACTGAGAGCTTCAGCTTCTGGCTCCCTTCCAACGGATCGGTG
>NW_020855479.1:0-523 GCF_000972845.2 Larimichthys crocea
CCTCTGCCTCAGGCGGCCACATATATTACTCCAATCCAATAATTTTACTCATTATATATTGATATCACTTAAAGCAAATACATATGGTACAGATTAACATTCAGATTAACAACATATACATGCATTTCTGTTCCATTTCCGTTCTTCATTGTCACTCATCGGGGCTCACAGTTCCTCCACAGTGTTGATTAAAGCCTATTTGATTTCCAAGTTGTGATGATGTTTACTCCGGACATTCTCGCAATGTCCTTGTCCAGAGTCCAGGGTTATTTGTCCTTTGCGATTGTTCTTATTGGTGTCTCTGAATCCCTCTAACAGCTTGGGATCCTTGAATCATCGACCACCCTCATGGCGGTCCTCCCCCACTGTTGTTCTGAGGGAAACAGAAAACACCAACCAGTATCTTTGCAGACATAACACATATCATTTGAAAACATCGATACAATTTCTATACCCAATATAACGTTCCTGCAAACATATGAATTGCATTGACTACTAGCCCTCTTTAACCCCAATCACTACC
>NW_020855480.1:0-606 GCF_000972845.2 Larimichthys crocea
AACATGTAAAGCTCATGTTAAAACATGTAAAGCTCATGTTAAAACACATTAAAATATGTTAAACATGTAAAGTTCATGTTATAACATGTAAAGCTCATGTTTAAACACATTAAAATATGTTAAAACATGTAAAGTTCATGTTAAACCATGTAAAGCTCATGTTAAAACACATTAAAATATGTTAAAACATGTAAAGCTCATGTTAAAACACATTAAAATATGTTAAAACATGTAAACCTCATGTTAAAACACATTAGAATATGTTAAAACATGTAAAGCTCATGTTAAAACATGTAAAGTTCATATTAAAACATGTAAAGCTCATGTTAAAACACATTAAAATGTTAAAACATGTAAAGTTCATATTAAAACATGTAAAGTTCATGTTAAAACGTGTAAAGTTAATATTAAAACATTAACTTCATGTTATAACATAAAGTTCGTGTTAAAACACATTAAAATATGTTAAAACATGTAAAGTTCATGTTATAAAACACATTAAAATATGTTAAAACATGTAAAGTTCATGTTATAACATATAAAGTTCATGTTAAAATGTGTAAAGTTCATGTTAAAACATGAAAAGTTCATGTTAAAACGTGTAAA
>NW_020855481.1:0-903 GCF_000972845.2 Larimichthys crocea
CTTACATTTCTTATTACAATCTTATTATGTTCTTCCAGCAGAATACTCGCCATGCTCTCGAGCAAATATCTCCCAAATATCCTTTGGATGGACATATATTTGAATGAAGTGAAGTATTCTAATCCCATCAAACACCTCATTACATTAAGGACTTATTACTTTACTCATTCCCCAAACAATCATTGTCAGTATTACCTCCTCTGCTGATTTTACGGATATGTGAAGTACATCACACTGCTAGGCCAAAGATTGTCCATATTTTTCTCCAGTAAATTCTCGCCAATATGATTGAATAAGGGGGCATGCTCAGAATACATATGAAAATGGTCTGCCACTGACTGTCCACACTGTCTCCAGCATTTATCCTGTCCCTGGAAACCCTGTTGCTTACATTTCTCATTACAATCTTATTATGTTCTTCCAGCAGAATTATCGCCATGCTCTCGAGTTGGTGGTCCTAGCCTGACCCTCCTAAATATCTCTCGGATGGACATATATTTGAATGAAGTAAACTATTCTAATCCCATCAAACACCTCATTACATTAAGGACTTTCTTACTTTACTCCACTATGCCCTTCACATGCTCCCTTCATGTTAGTCTGGGGTCCCAAACAATCATTGTCAGTATTACCTCCTCTGCTGATTTTACGGATTTGTGAAGAACGTCACACTGCTAGGCCAAAGATTGTCCATATTTTTCTCCAGCAAATTCTCGCCAATATGATTGAATAAGGGGGCATGCTCAGAATATATATGAAAATGGTCTTCCACTGACTGTCCTGACACTGTCTCCAGCATTTATCCTGTCCCTGGAAACCCTGTTGCTTACATTTCTTATTACAATTTTATTATGTTCAGAATTCTCGCCAGGCTCTCAAGTTGGTGGTCCTAGCCTGACCCTC
>NW_020855482.1:0-1187 GCF_000972845.2 Larimichthys crocea
TCTATGTTTATTAGCTGTATTCTGAACATCCATCCCTCTTACTTAAAGCATATTTAATAGTATGGTGAAAAGAGTTCCTACAAGAAAGTCCATTATTTTATATCAAATGATGCCTGAGAATACTGTACAGATACAGAGTAATACAGAGACCGAGTATAGCCTACAGTGCCATGCATTGGACTGCAGTTGATTTGTATAGTTGTTCATTTTAGGGGCTGCTTCTTTTTAGTCCACATTTGAAGGCCAGTTATGTTAGAACAGGGGCAACAAGGGTGCAGCATCCCAAAGTCTTCTCCAAATGCAGTTGAGAATTACAATGTGAGCCCTTTTCTGTGCCTTATTTTTTTCCTAAATTTGGATCAAGTATCCTGAACTCTTTTGTTTCTGATGTTGTCATACAGTCCTCATCAACTCAAGTCCATGGAATCTAAAAAAAAAACGCTTTGTCTGGTCAAATTGATTTAGGTCATACTATTAACAGGCTTGACACCTTGTCCAAACCTAACCCTCTGTATCACACAGCCCTGAGGTATATCACTAATTCTGACTTCAGGATCCATCATTGTACATAGAGCATGGTACTTTGCATTGGTTAAAACACTGTTACTGGTACATTTTTAGCTTATAAGATCATCTCAAGTTTTTATTATTGCAAAACAGTCACAATCAGTCATAATCAGCACTTTTCACCAGAACAAAGGTTGCCAAAACAAGCGTCTTCTATTAAATTAAATAATGTGAATGCAATGTTGTTTGTGTCGTACATGTTGTTGGTGTTGCGATCTGATGTTGCTGTTCTGTATCAGATGCTGTAATTTGACTTTGTCTTGTTTGTAAAAGACATTTTAATCCCACTTTGACTCCCTAGTTAAATATAGGTTATATATACTCAACATAAAACAGTTCTTTGGTCATAGTATATAGACTCAATTACCTTGACCAATGAAAAAGACTTAAATGGATGTTAAACCAAGAGTCATGCTAGTGGCTCTGTGAAGCTCTAATTACAGCAGTGCCAAATGCTGATGTCAGCCTGCAGTCATGCTTACAATGACATTGCTAACATGCTGATGTTAAGAAGGTATGGTGTTGTTCACCATCTAGCCTCTTAGCATGCTAACATTTGCTAAACACAGTACGAGTACAGATGGTTGCAGGCTGATGGGAATGTCATTAGTTTTGCAGGT
>NW_020855483.1:0-512 GCF_000972845.2 Larimichthys crocea
GACAGGAAATGAGAAAATGTCCCAACTCACCGCAGTAGATGCATTTGCCCTCCTGTAGACGTCGCTGTCGTTCTACCGGAGAGAGTCGGGCTCGACCCAGCTGCATGGGCTCCTCTGCAGCTGACTGTGGCGCTGCGGCGCTGGAGCGCTGTGGCGAGTGACCCAGGACTGGCGTTGTCTGCCCTCTCTGCCCAGGAGGGACCACTGCACGCCGGCCCCTATCCCTCTCCATCAGCCGGTTGTCGGTGCGAATGGCGACGGCGATAAGTGAGTCCAGGTCGGTGGGAAGATCAAGCGGGACAAGAAGGTCTTTAATGGAGGCGGAAAGACCTTGAAGGAAAGCGCCGAACAGCGACGCTGAGTTCCACCTGCTGTCAGCCGCTAGTGTGCGGAACTCAATGGCATAGTCCGCTACGCGCCGTCTGCCCTGCCCTGCCGTCTGCCCTGCGCCTGAGCCGCCTCACGACTGGGAGTGGCGGAGTCAAAAATCTTGCTCAGAGAGTCCGTGAATC
>NW_020855484.1:0-666 GCF_000972845.2 Larimichthys crocea
TCACGATGCTTCAACGCTGCTTTAAACTGAAAATGAGGATTTTATACAGAAGTCTGCTGGTCTGGACTTTGTGGAGACAAAGTGAGATCCTGAAGGAGAAACACGTTAAATAAAGTCCTGATCTTTGTGTTGTCAAGACTTTAAACTGTCTTCAACAACCCGAACCACAAACATACATCTTTATGTTGATGGATATGCTTTTATTTTGGTGGGTTGCCATCAGCTCGCTCTGCCCAGACGGACAAAATAGGAACCAAGTGTGGTGCGTTCACAGACAGAGAGAGGATGAAGGTCAGGAGGACGCTGTGAGGTCGGACTCTGATGGTATTCAGTCGTGAGCAGCTTCAGACCCTGAAGAACTAAAAACACAATCAGAACAATTAACCGAGACCTCAGGATCGGATTTACACCCCCTCGCCTCACCCCACCCCGCTCCGCTCGTTATTTACACGCTTGTTAGTAAGAAATGAAAAACTGCAGCGTGAAATCAGAAACACACTCAGGACGACAGCTGACGAGTTCATTTAGTGATGGAGGTGTGACGACGGCAGGAAGTGAAGCAACGCCGCCGAGATCACTGCAGACCGCCGTGCTGCGTTCAAAGACAAACAGAAAACAAGTGTATCACGTGTCCAAGTAGGCCTGGACATAGTCTCCGCGACGTCC
>NW_020855485.1:0-521 GCF_000972845.2 Larimichthys crocea
AAAAGATGAAAGGGAGGAAAAAAAAGATGAAAGGAAGGAAGGAAACAAGATGAAATGAAAAAAAGACGAAAGGTAGGAAGGAAGAAAGGAAGGAAAAAAGACAAAAGGAAGGAAGAAAAGGAAGGAAGGAAAAAAGATGAAAGGAAAAAAACACTGAAGGAAGGAAGGAAAAAAGATGAAAGGAAGGGAAAAAAAGACGAAAGGAAGGAAGAAAGGAAGGAAGGAAGGAAAAAAGATGAAATGAAAAAAAGACGAAAGGTAGGAAGGAAGAAAGGAAGGAAAAAAGACAAAAGGAAGGAAGAAAAGGAAGGAAGGAAAAAAGATGAAAGGAAAAAAACACTGAAGGAAGGAAGGAAAAAAGATGAAAGGAAGGGAAAAAAAGACGAAAGGAAGGAAGAAAGGAGGGAAAAAAGATGAAAGGGAGGGAAAAAAGATGAAAGGAAGGAAAAAAGATGGAATGAAAAAAGATGAACGGAAGGAACAAAAGATGAAAGGCAAAAAACACTGAAGGAAGGAAGGAA
>NW_020855486.1:0-516 GCF_000972845.2 Larimichthys crocea
ATATGGTAACAATAATGACAGTGGACGTCATGCAGGACCACAGCAGCAGCCACGATCCATGAGAACCTGCTGGACAAGAGAGCACAGAAACTCTGGGGAAGAAGTTTAGTTAGTAACATGCAGTAACATGCATTAATGCATCATTATGAATTAGCTGCAAAGTCTTAAGAAACTAATTGTCAATCCACTCCTCCAAGTCATTATAATACTCATATTCCTCAAAGTACTGGTCGAGGTGGTGGAGTTGGAGCTATATTTTACTCAAGTCTATTAATAAACTCTAAACCTAAACTAAATTATAATTCATTTGAAAGTCTTGTTCTTAGCCTCACTCACCAAACCTTACAGACAGACAATTTTATCTGCTACAGTATATCGAGCTCCTGGTCCTTACTCTGAATTTGCAGAATTTGCATCAGGCTTGATCCTTAAACCAGATAAAGTAATTATTGTAGGTGATTTTAACATTCATGTGGACAACCACAATGATAGCTCTGCTCCGCTGTCATATGGGGT
>NW_020855487.1:0-1229 GCF_000972845.2 Larimichthys crocea
TGACTAGGCATAACCCTGAAAGCATCATTTATCTCTTTGTTTTGGGCAGTAAAAGTTAAAATAAAAATGGCCTTTAGCACATTTTTATGGTGGCTTTTAATAGTAAACTGCACTGCATACTGTGTATGCAGACCTACATGCATGTACAAATCACCAGCAGTAAATATTGTGCTAGTACTAGTATTGAACTACAAGATGCAAGCCTTTAATTAGAGTTATGTAAAGCTTTTGATGGGACAGTTAGGTCCTAGAGATGTGGGGACAACAGCTGTGCAGAGGGGCCCAATTTGATTTTTTTTTATCATGGGGCCCAAAATTCCTGGCGGCGCCCCTGAAAGAAGATAAAAGCATGTGATGGTGGTGACCGCACCTGCAAATGCATGGCGATCTGAGGTTATCACTTGACCTGTGGGCAGGTTTCGACGGAGGTGGAGGGACACAATGATCATGAGTGAAACTACTCAAAGAGACAAAGTGGTGTCTTTAGTTTTGGGTTCATTTACAAGATCCTGACTGATACCGGGTGCGCTTAAAGCTGCTTATGTTTATGTAACAGGGACAGTGCACCTGTAAATGTGTCGGAGTCAGCCTAAAACGGGGAATAAAAGACTGGAATTACAAAGTTACTGAGATCTGGTATAAGCATCTTGGTGAAAACAGAATTCAGGACACACCTATAGTACACTGTCATGTGCTTTTTTAAAACATTTAAACGATATGATTGTTGTTTTTTGCAGATTGCAGATTTTGGGTGCTATGATTGGGAGGAAAAAAGGTGAAAGGCTGGTGTAACAAGATAATGTTTGATAAAAAATGATTTGATAATGAAAAACTGGTACCAAGATGCAAAAAAAAAAATCAGCATTACAAGCAGGATAAGCTGTCACACATGTTGGAATATCTTAGCAAATTTTTACGAGCCCGATATATCTGTCGGCTGATATTAAAAGGTGACGTCGGCCTATTGCAGGATTTGTTTAAGAAAGAAGCTTTTGTGTCGTAACATAGGTGCAAAATCCATGTAGAAAAGGTATATTTTTTTAATTCCAGCTCAGAAATTCACCGCATCTGCCGTTGTTATTCTCAGAGAACAGTCTCAAAACTTCCACATCTGTCGGCTCTGATCGATTTATCTGAGATTGATCTCAGAAATGTAAACGGATGTTTAAAGTTTAAGATGTTGCCACATCTCCTCTAGCTCCTACCGCATTCATTTCACTGTTATCAGC
>NW_020855488.1:0-567 GCF_000972845.2 Larimichthys crocea
TTGTGAAAGATCTGGAGAAGACGCATACTTGGAAGTACAAACTTCATGTGCCCGGTAAAGACACAGTCCAAAATTTCACACGACACATATCTTTAGATACCCACGGCCTTTTGCACTCCTTGGCCACCAAATTTTCTCCTTCACACTTGGAAGAGAGGGAGGCGAGTGGAGGGGGATGCAATCAGCACTCTCAAAAACCAGTACATTGTTTTAGTGGCTTGACGACAGTTGATGTAGACTTATTAACCATCTCCAACCACCAACCCAAAGCACATTTGATAAGTTTAGGAAATTCTCTCTCTCTGAAAATATGTTGACTGATTGTTGAATCAAATTCCTTTGCCAGATATATTTCCACAAACTCCTCCAGCTGAAAAGCCAAAGCCGGTGAACACCTCAGCCGAGGGGAAGCTGCGAAACATTCGAGCACATTTCATCGAGGCGGTCAGACCCCTACCCAGACAAGACAAAGCACGAGAGCTGATCGACATGGTGCACAGGAAAGGAATGGAAGCGAGTGCGGCCATGATCGCCGTGTTCTCGAGCAGTGATCCATACCTGTGCAGA
>NW_020855489.1:0-4453 GCF_000972845.2 Larimichthys crocea
TGAAGATGGCAGCGATGGGGAAGACGAATGATCTTTGATATGGGTGAACCCCAACGTACAGGTGCCGAGCCGGAGGGAAACAAGCATTCCCACCCTCGCTCTGCGCCTCTCACCGGGGGCAACTCCAGAGTGGTAGAGCGTCCAGCCCCTCTCAAGGAAACTGGTTCCGGAACTATGCGTCGAGGCGGGCCCGACTATATCTAGCCGGTACCTCTCAATCCCACCAGCACGTCTTCCCTTGAGGATGCAGCGTCTGGGGACCCCGTGGCGGTCTCGCCAATCTCTGAGGCTGAGGTCGCTGAGGTAGTCAAAAAGCTCATCGGTGGCAAGGCCCCGAGGGTGGATGAGGTCCGCTCGGAGTTCCTTAAGGCCCTGGATGTTGTGGGGCTGTCTTGGTTGACACGTCTCTGCAACATCGCGTGGACATCGGGGGCAGTGCCCCTAGATTGGCAGACCAGGGTGGTGGTTCCCCTCTTCAAAAAGGGGGACCGGAGGATGTGCTCCAACTATAGGGGGATCACACTCCTCAGCCTTCCCGGGAAGGTCTTTTCGGGGTCCTGGAGAGAGGGTCCGCAAGATTGTCGAACCTCGGATTCAGGAGGAGCAATGTGGTTTTCGTCCTGGTCGTGGAAACTGTGGACCAGCTCATACCCTTAAGCCGGTCCCTGGAGGGTGCATGGGGTTTGCCACCAGTCTACATGTGGTTTTGTGGACCGGAGGAAGCGTTCGACCGTGTCCCTCGGGAAGTCCTGTGGGGGGTGCTCCGGGAGTATGGGGTTCCGGACCCATTAATACGGGCTATCCGGTCCCTATACTCTCGGTGCCAGAGCTTGGTCCGCATTGCCGGAAGTAAGTCGGACCTGTTTCCCGTGGAGTTGGACTCCGCCAAGGCTGCCCTTGTGTCACGGTTCTGTTCATAACCTTTATGGACCGAATTTCTAGGCGCAGCAGGGCGTTGAGGGGCTGCGTGTTCATGTGGCCAGTCGCTGCTTTTTGTGGATGATTCTAGTCTGTTGGCTCATCGGAACTGCCTTCAGCTCTCTCTGGAACGGTTCGCAGCCGAGTGTGAGCGGCTGGGATGAGAATCAGCACCTCCAAATCCATCAGCGATCATGGTGCTCAGCCGGAAAAGGGTGGGAGTGCACCTCCGGTCGGGGATGAGATCCTGCCTCAAGTGGAGGAGTTCAAGTATCTCAGGGTCTTGTTCACGAGTGGGGAAGGATGGATGGGGATCGACCGGCGGATCAGTGCCAGCTTCTGCAGTGATGCGGATTCCTGCACCGGTCCGTCGTGGTGAAGAAGGAGCGTGAGCCGAACGGCGAAGCTCTCGATTTACCAGTCGATCTACATTCCTACCCTCACCTAATGGTCACGAGCTTTGGGTAGTGACCGACAAGAATGAGATCGTGAATACAAGCGGCCAGAAATGAGCTTCCTTCGCAGGGTGGCTGGGCTCTCCCTTAGAGATAGGGTGAGAAGCTCGGCCATGGCGAGGAGCTCAGAGTAGAACCGCTGCTCCTCCGCATCGAGAGGAAACCGTTAAGGTGGGTCGGGCATCTCGTGAGGATGCTCCTGGATCTCCCTGGTGAGATGTTCCGCACGTCCCCTCCGGAGGGCAGCCCTGGGGAAGACCCAGGACACGCTGGAGGGACTATGTCTCTCGGCTGGCCTGGGAACGCCTTGGGGTCCCCTGGGAGAGCTGACGAAGTGGCCGGGAGAGGAGTCTGGGCCGCCTGCTGAAGCTGCTGCCCCCGCGACCCGACTAACGGCGATAGCGGGAGAAGATGGATGGATGGATGAAAAATGCTGTGGCTTGAAAAACAGTGTTTTGATCTTTGGTTTTAATTTACTATACAGTATTGTACTTATTTTTGTTTAATCTGCGAAAGTTTGAACTTTAGAGTGTTTAAAAAAAGAGAGAAATGTGATTACTGTTAATGTCTGTCTGGAGAACCAGTGCTTAAAGTGTGTGGTTAGGGGTTTTACGCCTAAAACAGTATATAATTGTAAAAAATAAAGCTGCTTACTTTGCGGATTTTCGTCTACTTTGGGTATTTTTAGAACGTATCCCCCGCGATAAACGAGGGCCCACTGTACTTTTCTTGTCCAATCTTGTCCATTGCCAAAGTTGTAGGCTCTGCGCTGGTTGCTGACCTCAGGTGACAAAGGAGGCTCAAGTACCCCTGGCTGCCTGATTGATTATATTATAAAATTATTTATTTTATAATTGTTTAAAAAAGAAAAAATATATACACTGGGATTGTTCAGGTGTTACATTTAGTGCATTATTTTATTCCTGTCTTAATATTAGTTGATGGGAACACACTGGAAGACAGGAACACTGAACTTCAAAATAAACAACAGGAGCAAAACAAGGAAACAAAAGACCAGACCATGACAGTAGCCTACACTTAGGTTTCAAAAGCAGAAAATGCCTGCATATGTATTGTGTCTATAATTTCCTTGCAAACGCTTCATGGTCTCCTGCCAGACTGAACGGAAAGATGAACGGTTCCCGGCCCCTTCATTCTCCTCTTCATCCAGGCCTTTGGACATTCGAAGGAGTTCCACTGCCCTCAAGCAACCTTTTGGTCCATCGAGATGAAGGGAAAGTTTCCCTTGAATGTTTTTGTGTTACAACCACTTGCTGCCTTCTATGGTGCCCCGAAGCAGTGCATCCTCCTAATCAAAAATAAAGAAAACAATTAAGTACAAGTCAACAGTTGGAGAAGTGAAATAAAAAAAGCCCATAGCAGGCAGCATACCTCCCTCCCGGTTCCCAGTCCTGCACGTTATCAGCCTCCTCTAGAAAGGAACACGATTGTGGTTCTTATAGGCACAAAAACAAAACAAACTAAACATGACTGGATTCCACAAAACAATATGTATGACGCAGCTCTGTACTTCCCTGACGAATGATCTTTGATTGGTATCACCCCGTTTCGATGAGCCGCACTACTTGCAAAAGGGGCCGTGGAATAGTCCACTGTGGTGCATTGATACATGGTTTGTTGTATCCACTTCCAGCAGTATACTGACACGTCTCTTCATATCAGAGAGGAAAAGAATAGACACAAAATAATAATTAGAAATCCACAGACAAAAAATATTAAAAGAATTTTCACCTCAACAACAAATGTTAAGTCATGGATGCTAGGGTTGTCTCCACGAGAAAGAACACCTGACCGTCTGCTAACATGAGAGCTGCAGCTGGACTAGGACAAATAATCAGCCCTGGTATTGTTGGTCCCGACTGACCCAGTCAACTGACGTTCTTCCAGATCTGATCTTCTGGTTTTTCAATAAAAACTTATTCTGTTTTTTTTCTGTAGATTATAAATACTTACTAAATATTTTGATGATATTAATTCATTTAATGATATATATTTTGATATTAGATCTAATGCTTATATGAATGGCATCTTTTTAAATCTACTTATCACAGAATTAACTGAATTGTTAAACTTGCTTTTCTTTGTTAATAGGCTTACTCCAGTCCTTACCATGTAAGTATCACAACAAAATAACACTAAATAAAAGTAGCTAAGTAATAACTAAAAGTCAGAGATGACTGAAAAAGTCAGCGCTAACCTACTACAGCAAACTTCCGGTTTTCAAAATAAAACACACAACCTTGAAGCAATACCCAAGAAGCCACACCCTAAAGAACTCAATGACTACAGACCAGTTGCCCTCACCTCACACCTAAAGAAGACCCTTGAACGTCTGCTGTTACTGAACCTACTAAAACCCCAGGTTCACCATGCACTTGACCCCCTACAGTTTGCCTACCAGGAGAATGTGGGAGTGGAGGATGCAATTCTATATCTTCTACACAGGGTGCACTCTCACTTGGACAAAGGAGGCTGTGCTGTGAGAATAATGTTTTTTGATTTCTCCAGTGCTTTCAATACCATCCAGCCACTCCTATTGAGAGACAAACTGATGCGGATGGGTGTGGAACCTGGCCTGGTGACCTGGATCACGGATTATCTTACTGAACATCCTCAGTTTGTCAGACTGGGGGACCTAATATCAGAGGTGGTGGTCAGCAGTACAGGGGCGCCACAGGGAACAGTGCTCTCCCCTGTACTATTTACCCTATACACCACGGACTTCAAGCACAACTCAGAGTCATGCCACATGCAGAAATTTTCTGACGACACTGCAATTGTGGGGTGTGTCAAGGATGGTGAGGAGATGGAGTATTGGCGCCTTGTGGAGGACTTTGTTGGGTGGTGCAGGACTAACCAGCTGCAGCGGAACACCACCAAAACCAAGGAAATGGTGGTGGATTTCAGGAAAACCGCCCCACCACTGCTGCCCATCACTATTAGTGGGGAGACTGTGGAGACCGTCTGCACTTACAAATACCTGGGAGTACACCTCGACAATAAGCTGGACTGGTCCGCTAACTTAAATGCAGTTTACAGGAAAGGGCAGAGCAGGCTCT
>NW_020855490.1:0-748 GCF_000972845.2 Larimichthys crocea
CTCACTCGTTCAAGTGATTGAACGCTAGTTAGCATCACGCTAACCACAGTTAGCTGCGTGAAATGTCCACGCAGGATAGTTTAATGTGAAGTTTCCTCAGATTGAACACGCTAACAAAGTGGCAGGACATGGTGTGGGGGGTGTCTTTTTAATCAGTTGCTGTCAAAGTCAGATTCACTGGTGGACGCAGCTGATCAACAGCGAGAGCAAATGTTAATTTAAAAGTGTCCACACACACATCGTAGTTAGCAGTAACTCTTCGTGTTCGTGTGTCTGTGTATTGCTGTGTGAGGTCGCTGTGCTTGTTGCTGCAGTGGCCAGCTGTGTAGCTGCCGCTTAGTGCTGACGTAGCATCAAGGCTAACCTGGTGCAAGAAGACCACTGAGTGCAGACAGCAGTGATGTGACTGAGCTGTGTCACCTCAGTGTGCTCACCTGCTCCTCTCTGCTTGTTTTACAGTTAAATTTTTGGAGGTCATCAAGCCGTTTTGTGCGGTCTTGCCAGAAATCCAGAAACCAGAAAGAAAGGTACACTTTTTGAACATTTATTGTTAAGATGTATTATTTCTGCACTGTGCATGTATGAATGATGCTCTCTCTCTCTTTCTTTTTTCTTTTCACAGATTCAGTTTAGAGAAAAAGTGCTATGGACTGCCATCACACTGTTCATCTTTCTGGTGTGCTGCCAGGTTAGTATCTGTTTGATGAGGAGTCTGCTTTTGTTTGTGACACTGTTTATAAAGTAATGA
>NW_020855491.1:0-2980 GCF_000972845.2 Larimichthys crocea
ACAAAAAACAGTTTTGGTCTCCATACAGTAGTTAATTTCCCTGTTCATGACAACTGTACTGAGGGTTAAGGTCTTGTTTAAGCAACCAGGCTTCATTCAGCACCCACACTCCACTATTTTTGGATTAGTTGGGAGCTGGTGGAGGTACTGCCAAGATCAGAGCCACCACACTGAGCTTCACAATGGCTCTTCACAAACCTGTGGGTGACTAATACTGGACTAGCTGGGCAGCCCCTGACAGTTTGGCATGTCAGCTGGAGATAAGACTTCCATCACATTGTGGAGTCTGAAAGAGGCTCAGAACAATGGAAGAATTTTAAACAGACCTCTGTCACCACAGCAAATGCATGTGGCTACTTGCAAGTTTAACACTTGTGGTGCTTTAGTCAGTTTATTTCAACATGCACACAAAAACATCAGGTTAACATTACATAACAGGTTACAAAAGTGATAAAGATGGAAGGAAGAAACATTTCTACAGCCTACAACAAAAAAACATTGCTTGTAATTTCCTGCCATGTGTGGACACATCTTCCAGGATAATCATGAGGTGAGGAAGAGGTAGAGCAGGATTTAGGGTCTCATGAGGAAATCTGCATGTTTCCTTCAAAACTACCCCTAACCCAAAGGTAGATTCAAAACTGTCCCGGGTTTAGTGTAAATGCCACTTGGCACTATCTGAGCAACACTGTGTGGAGTGTGTGGCTGTGCTCAGCTGACCGTCACAGCTGCTCCAAGAATGAAACCTGCTGCTGTACCTCATCAATGTGTTGTGTGTGTTGCAATAACAAAAGTGTGAATGTGTGTGCTGTGTGTGCTTTACAACAGAGGCTGAGCAAAGGAGTGAAGACGTCCCTCCTTCTCTTCACCTTGGCCCAGGCAGTCATCTCTGGCATCTTCTGCTTCCTGCTCTTCAGACAGAGACGCAGCTTCGGACCGTCTTACAGTGTAAGACTCCAACACTTTCTCTTAATTACCTTGATTAATCTACTGCACCAGATCACATTAGAAGTACACCTATCTCTGGATTATGAAGATTATTATTATTATATATCAGTCAAGACCACAACTGCAGAAATATCACCAGCGTTTCCTATTAATCACCTAATGAAAAATATTTTTTATTAAAATACTTTTACACTTGAGATGGAACTGACATCTGTTTCACTTTACGGCGAATCCGTTGGTGCACTGCTGAAAAAAGAACAGTCTGTATGTACAGAGCAAACACCTGCGTGGCACAAAAAAACAAAAAGAGGACGTGAAAGTTTAGGTCAAGGTTTAACCACATGACCACGAGCTAACAGCTAAAAAGTTCATCCAACAAAACAAACTCAGTATTTTATCAAGCAGGTCATTCAAAAAAAGAAACAAATGTGAACTAGTTCAGTTTTGGGACTGTACATCATGTGACCTGTGGCTGAGCAATCCGTGAAAATCCTGATCGGAGCCCCTTTAATATCAACCACAGAGTATTCAACCAAGCTGTAGTATACATAATTGTGGCATACCTGTTGCCACCGCAGGTTCCTCAACAGAGATGCTCGGACAGTTATAGCAGTTTTCAGGTTTTATTACAGACTACAGTCAACACACACACTTGATGACTTGCTGCAGCTCCTTGTGTGGTTGTGTCTGGTCCCTCCTCTCCAGGTCCTGCACGCTACTGTGTTAAAAAGGGGAGCGTAATTAGACAGTGATAGTGATTAACACTGCTCTCCTGAGCCACCTCCACACCTGTCCCCTGCAGCTGATGCACCCCTCCACAATAATATTTTATATATGAAAATGTATGCAAGGAAATCTGTGGGACTTAGTGAGAAAGCTGGTCTTGACTGGTTTAGCTGGTCTTGACTACAACACTGGTCCACGTGTAGTTTTATATTTGTTTTTCTGCATGCCGTGACATGACTAATATTCCCACTGTGGAGAGGGATCATTTTCTTTAATTATCTAATAAAGCCCGGTTGAGCCTGACCTGAAAGAATGTCATCAGTCTGTGACTCAGCGCTGAGTTTAACAACCAACACAAAAGTTCAGTCGTGTTTTTTTATTATGTTCTTTTGTTCCGTTCAGATAGTTGTGCTGCATAATAAATCTGCAGCTGTATGTGAAAGACCCACCACAGTACACATGATTGCAACACATGCCAGTGTCCTTTCAGTTAGTAACAGTGACAGACAAGACTCAATTCATGAAACATGCCAGAGGATTTGTGTCATTGGCTTGTGGCCGTTACTATGCCGATGTAGTAAACAGTAGCTGCCAGAGAGACTGACAAATGAATTTATTGTAGATTGTGGCAGCAGTAGCTCAGTCCATGGGGACTTGGCTTGGCTACGTGGCTGACCATCACTCACACCATCATGAGCCCTTTGTGACTGAGGAATTAATATGTTCATCTTAGAACCTCAGAATACAGCAGGAGGTAACTGCAGAGTGTAGTGTGATACAAATTATGTGTATGATATGTAAGAGTGGCTTAAACACGAACTATGAGAAACATGTGAAAAGACCACGGTCACAGTCAGACCACGAAGAGTTGCTACTGTTTGTAAGACCTGTAGCACAAAGATAAGAAAGATGAGTGTGGCAGGCTCATGTGAGACATAAAAAATACAAAAACTGTTCAGTAGTACATAGAGCGGGCAATGCACAGCTGTACATTTGTAATGTAGAGTCTCATGATGGTGTGAACACTGCTGGAGACAGCAGACATACTTTTTGAAGAGTCATGTTCACATTCTATTTTAATATGTACTGAGAAAGGGAAGTAATTGATTACATGTAATCAGGGTTACATAATCTTGTCCCTTCCACCTCTTATGAAAGAACAAGATATGTTCTGATATGAAGATCAAAGTAAGACATCCAAAGTGCTGACATGAATGCTGTCTTTCTGTTTTTTACAGTCTCTCACTCAAGCTGCTCAATCAGATTCCACAGCACTAACCCAGGAACAGAACTGATCATTCACTGG
>NW_020855492.1:0-540 GCF_000972845.2 Larimichthys crocea
AAAAGACCTCAATAAGAGGCCCCACCAGAGCTCCACTCCAGCCACTTCCCATCATCAGGACCCCCTTTGAACGCCTAGGGATGGATGTTGTTGGTCCTGTGGAAAAGAGTAAATCAGGAAATCGCTACATGTTGGTCATTACAAATTACGGTACCAAATATCCTGAAGTTTTTCCATTGAAATGTGTTAAAGCAAAAACAGTGGCTTTTTCCTTGGTTCAGTTTTTTTCAAGAGTGGGATTTCCACGGGAAATTTTAACGGACCAAGGCACTAACTTCATGTCTAACCTTTTGAAACAGGTTTACCAGCTCCTGGGCATAAAGAGTGTACGCACCACCCCATACCATCCGCAGACAGATGGTCTGACAGAACGGTTCAACCAGACCCTCAAACAGATGCTCCGTAAGTTTGTTAACGAAACTGGATCTGACTGGGATCAATGGCTCCCCTACCTCCTCTTTGCCTACAGGGAGGTACCTCAAGCTTCTACAGGTTTCTCCCCTTTCGAACTGCTCTATGGTCATGAGGTGAGGGGTCCTC
>NW_020855493.1:2807-14426 GCF_000972845.2 Larimichthys crocea
CTCCTCCTCGTCCTTCTTCTTCTTCTTCTTCTTCTTTTCTCTTCTTCTTCTTCCTCTTCTCACTGGCTCTCTTATGACTTTCACACACCGGTGTTTCCTCCCTATCAACATAGGGTCTCTTTGAACCGACCGCGGCGTCGATCCTCTCTTCCCTCTGTTTTCTTCTTCTCTTCTTCTTCTTCTTCTTCTTCTTTCTTCTACTTCTTCTCGACTTCCCTCTCGTCGTTCCTACCCGTCGTTGGCATCGGGCCTCTCTGACCCCCCCCCTGCGCTTTCCTTCCGTAGTCCTGCTTCTCCTCTGTGTCCTCTCCCTCAGTTTCCCTCACAGACACACAACCACACACACACACACAACCAACACACCACAACACAACCACACACACACACCAACACACACACACACACCCACACACACACACACACACACCACACCCTTCCTCCCAGTTGTAAAATTGAATTGAATTGTCCGACCGAACATGAATTGTCCGACCCAGGGTTTGATTATCCGAAACAAGGCCAGTCACCCAGCCGGCTCTCTTTTCTCCCTCTGACTCACTGAGTGAGCAGGAATTGTCCCACCTAGAGCAGACTGTCCGACCGGCTCTCTTTCCTCCCTCTGACTCACTGAGCAGGCAGGAATGTCCCACCTAGAGCAGATTGTCCGACCGGCTCTCTTTCCTCCCTCTGACTCACTGAGCAGGCAGGAATTGTCCCACCTAGAGCAGACTGTCCGACCGGCTCTCTTTCTCCCTCTGACTCACTGAGGAGCAGGATTGTCCCACTAGAGCAGATTGTCCGACCGGCTCTCTTTCCTCCCTCTGACTCACTGAGCAGGCATGGATTGTCCCACCTAGAGCAGACTGTCCGACCGGCTCTCTACTTCCTCCCTCTGACTCACTGAGTGAGCAGGAATTGTCCCACCTAGAGCAGACTGTCCGACCGGCTCTCTTTCCTCCCTCTGACTCACTGAGCAGGCATGGATTGTCCCACCTAGAGCAGATTGTCCGACCGGCTCTCTTTCCTCCCTCTGACTCACTGAGTGAGCAGGAATTGTCCCACCGAGAGCGGATTGTCCGACCGGCTCCCTCCACTACACTTCCCTACTCTGACTCACTGAGCGGGCATGGATTGTCCGATGGAGCTCTCTCAATCCCTTCACTACGTCCCGCCCCTTGAACAAAACAGACCAGCTCACACATCAGCAAGCCAGAGAAGAGGCAGAAGGCTCTGGGGGAAAGGTAGGTAGGAAATGAAAGGAGGACAAAATGACAAAGAGAGTCTTTTTGTCTTTTCTTTTTTCTTTTTTTACATATTGTTTTTACTTACGTCGCTCCTCTCATTCCCTCATCTCATTCCCTCATCTCATTCCCTCGTGTGACACGCTATCAGTTTTCATTGATTTCATATAGACTATTATTCTAAGAAACGTATTTTTATAAGGCTACACATTTGAAAACGTTTAGGGAGGTCTTTCATGTTGCATTGTTTGATTGATTATCACAAATTGATTACTTATTGTGATCATATTCCCAGTTATTATTTAACTACAGCCACAGGACTGAAATCAATGCTATTGTTTCAGCCGTTATGAGATTATTTTCGATGATGATGGAAACACACCCTATCTGTCGCCCCAAAAAAGCAGAGAGACGGGCACGCCGGGGCTCTCGGGAGCCAGATTGGCCTGAGTTGTGAGAATAGAGGATTATGTACGCCAACGTGGTCCTCGACTTGGAGACGGGGTGGGCGAGATATATGGCAGTACACAGATTTACTGAGTGTATGTTGCAGTACACTGGGCAGTATACAACTTTAGGTCACTGAATGCCTGCACAGGTAGGGCCGTACACATATATACTGAGTGTATGCTACAGGATAACTGGGGGAGTTACCACATTGCTAAGATAGGTGGTTTAGCGAAGTAACCCTTAAAGTAAAGAGGACGGATTCAAAATAGAAGGTTGAAGTTGAAGGTAATAGTCGGGGACAAGAAGGGCGTGGAACAGGTGCAAGTACACAAGAGGGTTACAGAGGAAAAGGTGCCCGAGATAGGAAGCAAATCAATGAGTGCGGGACATTGGGCAAAAAGGGGCGTCTCTGACACCGCCCCCGTGCTGGGTACAGCAAACAGCAGAAAAGGCCGGTTGAGGGGTGTGGACGGCGCAGAATGAGCCACTCGTAGTGGACAGCCACAGGTTACGCCGTTAGTATGTCTCTCCTGTCCTTTATACACCAAGTTATAATTGCCCTGCCCTATCCAGCCTCAGTAAATCAGGGGCCAAACGAAGGGAGGTAGCGGATGCATACAAAGGAACAGGACAGAACACACTTATCGTATGAGGGTATAATCTGCCACCCCAGCGTATAATCATAATTTTCTATAAACATTTCCCCCCTGTTTGTACTATTTAAAAAGGTACAACAATTAATCCAAGAATAAAAATGATATCGTGTTACTAATTGATTAAATCATATGTAATATTGTGAGAGCAAAAAACCTGTCATGGCATTCTTTAAACCCTCTGTCGCCTTTCGCCATCCCGATACATCCAGTGTGCCTCTCACACCGGTCAAACGACCCACGCTCGAGGATGAAAGGAAGTAGTTGCAACGCGGGGCAAAGTACAGAGCGCACAGCTCTGCATATGTATTCTCGCAGCCACCGGCAGCGTGTGTGTGTTTTACAGTCTTCTTGGGAGGGACAGCCTGACCACCTCTGTCCTCTTCTCGCAGGAGGTGGTTGACAGGGGCTGTGGACTTAAGTGGCGGAGCGGGCGGAAAAGAAGAAGGAGGAGGAGGAGGCGGAGGAGAGGAGGAGGGAGAGGCAGGCGTGGTGGTGGACCCCTCCACTGCCGCTACAGCTCCAGCCCGACGCCGCCGCCACACCATCCGGTCGCCCAGTCGCTGGGTTTTCACGACCGCCGCCGGCCGCTTCGGCTCTCGGCAGACGAGTTCCTCCGTTCGATGAGCGGAGCGGAAGAGCGCCTTGCCTAGCTGCTGAGAAACACCCTCCTATGTTGCGCTTGCCGCAGCCAGCGGTTGAGCTCTCTCCATATCCCACGAAGGCGTTGAGAGGCACATGTCTGAGAATGTGTGGAAGACGTGCGAGGGGCCCGCGTGCCGTCTCCTTCGGCAGCTGTAGGTGGCGCCGATCTTTGTCAGGTGGGTCCCGTACGCCCTTTATTGGAGTTGTTAGTCCAGGTATGACGCGGGGGCTGCTTTGTCGCGCGCTTGCAGACGGGCCTACGGAAGTCGCGAGTCAGAGTGGGGAACGAGCATGAAGAAGCAGCACGTTCTTGTTTTCTTGGCCCGATTCTACGCCAGACCCAGAGCGTTTGTCGCGGTGAAGGTCGAACTTGGGAGGAGCGGAACCGTACTCCCTCGGGAGAGGCATGGGCGTCCGGTTTAGCTCGGGTTTGTTCTTTTGATCGTTGCCGGCATGTGTTGTTCCTTTCTGGTAGGAAAGGACGCCGACGAGGCGCAAAGCAAGCGCAAGTGGTTAGGAAGTTAAAGAAAAATTTCCTAGGTGATGTTGCGACCCCGTCGGCCCTTTGTTACAGTCAAGAACCACAGGGTCCACTGATTTCTATGAGCCTCCTCGTAACTCTGTCCTGCTTGGTTATCAATTTCATCTTTTAGTCTTTTTTCTTCTTTCCTTCTCTTCTTCTTCTTACAGCGGCAGAGATGCGGCCATGCTGTGGCGCGCCTGGGCTTTCTTCCCCGGGTTGTAAAGTGATTTCCAAGCGTAGCGGATCTGGACCCACATGCAGGGACACCACTGATTGATCCCATCCTGCGCAGGCTTTGTTCAGGCAATATACTGTCGAAAAGGAGCAGCAACGGCTTGGCGTTGATGGAATCGGGAGACGGAGAAAGAAAGAGAAAGAAAGAAAGGAAAAGAAAGTAGTTCGTAGAGCGAGGGCGAGGGTGGTAGAGAGGAGTGCGATGGAGAGACGATGCAGGGAGAGAGGAGAGAGGCAGAGGAGAGGAGGGCGAGGAGTAGCAGAGGGAGATTATAAAATACGTTAAACAACCAATTCCCTACCCACCTTATTTTTTTTTCTCCAGTTCTCCCAAAAAGAAGCCAAAAACAAACAAAACAACTGAGACTTTCTGAAACACTCTGTCCTTGTTCACATGTTTGGTGATTATCCACCCCGACAATATCTTTTTCTCAGTTCCAACATGAAAACATGACTGCTGCCAAAGTAACAAAGCCAGAAGGTTCTAGACTTTCTGGAACATTCTGTTGGTGATCCGCATGTTGCAGTTTATTCTCCCCACCACCACCACCACCACAACCACCCTACATCTTGCCTTCTCTTTCTCAGTTCAACCAGAAAATTGGGCATGCCTGCCATGGGTACCAAACTTGAAGGTTTTGGACTTTCCGGGAAAAACTTCCTGTTGGTGTTATCCGCCTGTGCGGTTTATCTTCACCACCACCTCTGCAACTCCTTTTCTCAGTTCCAACAGGAAAAAAACTCAAAAAACTTAAAAACTTGGCCATGCTGCCAGGTAAAAACATAGAGGGTTCGCTTTCTCGGAACATTCTGTTGGTTGATCCGCATCTGTGCGGTTATCTCAGCACCAACTCTGCTCAAATCCTTTCTCAGTTCACACAGAAAAACTCAAGAAATTGGACATTGCTTGGCCATGGTGCCAAATAGAGGGTTCTGGGACTTTCCGGAACATTCTGACGCGTGTGTGAATTTCCGCTCGTGTGGTTTATTGCACCACCATCACCACTCTGTGATATCATTTCTCATGTCCACAGAAAATTGGCATGCTGCCAGGTAACAGACTAGAAGGTTCTTGGACTTCTGAAACATTATGACAGGCTTGATCAAGATCCTGTGTGGTTTATTGCCACCACCACCACCAAAGCAAAACCATCCAGCTGCCTTTATCTTTCTATGTTCCCAACAGAAAAAATGCATTGACTGTCAGGGTAACAAGAAGCAGAAGCGTCTGCGGACTTTCGCGACATTCTGTGGTTGTGTTCGTGTGTGTGTGTGTGTGTGTGTGGGGTTGTGGGTGGGTGGGTGGGTTCATTCTTATGCCTCACAAATAGACAAGACCAGCAGACCAAAAAAAAAAACTTTTATTGTATTTGAAAAAAAAAAGAAAAAGTTTTTTATTGATTTATCGTTACTGTCCATAACTCTGAACGGCAACAAGTTGTCATCCACCGTGAGGGATGCCCCAGGTTTTGTCAGAGGATAGGTAGCCGCGCGACCCACGAGTCCAAGACCTTTCTTACGTCTGCGACAGTTTGTACGTGGGGCTTTCTTCTCAGTCTAGTTTCGAGGTAATCGATCGCACCAGCTTCTGATGGTAAACGTGGAAAGACTTTGAGCGACATTGTGGCAACGGAAAATGGCAAGTTCCGATCATATCAGTACACAAAGTGCTCGGAGTGTGGTGGAACATCTACTCACTAGTGGACATGTACAAGAACGGATTAGGTCAGGGATTTTTAGTACGGTGAGAAGATACGAATTTTTATAGGATTAGTAGGTCTGAAGTTTTCGGATAGGAACGGCTTAGGTCATACGAGCAGCCCCATGTAGGTCGTTTGAGGTCGATATCATCCTCCTCTTCACAGCACCCCAGTCCGTTGAAGTCCGGTTTAGTTATTCTTCCCCATATTTACTAATCGCGGTTTTCTTCTTTCTATTTTATCTTCCTTCCATATTTCCTTAAACCCTCGCGATTAGTCTCCTCCAGGATGATTAGATGATTTTATCTCTAATATTCCCACGGCGTGTTTGAGGGGATGCAGGGAGTAGAGGGAATGCTGGACGATATACTAGGACATTGAATAGCAGCAATAGGATGTGGGCACTGGGCGGACAGGGGCTGTTGTTTGGTTGTGCTTGTGTGATGATCTGCTCGCTTGCTTCTGCCTGAGCTGTGATGCCTGCTGCTGCTTCGTATGATGTGCGCTGATGTTGTGCGAGGGGGGACGTTTTTGGTTAAGGGTGTAGAGGGAACAAGTTGATGTGACAATTGTGAAAGGAAAGGCCGTGGTTGCAAAAAGAAGGTGATTTGTTAGAGTGAAGTAAGTGACTACATGGAGTCTTGGAGATGCCCCACCTGTTTACTCACTTCACACCAACTCATAAGTCACATTTTGTAGTCAATTTCCTTCTTCTTTCACTATTCTTATTCATCTTCTTTCTTCTTATTCTTCTTAAGAGGCGCTTTTTGCTTGTTACATTTTCCTGCCCTCTGATGGGTTGTATCTTCCCTTCCTCTCCGCCTCCTCACGTCTTAGTCTTTTATTCTTCGTTTTTCTTCTTCTTCTTCTGATACATCCCCCTGGTTCAGAGTCGAGCTCGTTGACAAGCTCCCTCCTAGGGTTTTTGGCACGCGAAAGCCTTCGTTGTTCCCTCCTGTGCCTTCCTCATCTATGCACTCGTATACCATCAGCTCTACGGTCGCCATCACACCATTGCTGCCGTCGCACAGCTGTAACCTCATCTTCCTATCATCTCGCTCTTGCCTATCTGGCGTTGAGAAATGCTCTCCTCTCGCTATATCGATTTTCTAACTCTTCCTTCTTTCGCCACCCCCTGTCCTCCAGTCCCCTCGCTCCCCCTCCCGCTTAGCTGTTTCGTGTCGTTAGTTTAGCTTATTTTTTAAGTACTTTTCTATTAGTCGGTTTTCGTACCGTTATTTCGTAGTAGAGTTTTATTTTTTTTTTCAATTTAAGTAGACCATTCCGATGTTTATTCGTTTAGAGTTTTTTTTTCATATCCGTTCACGTTAGATTGTAGTTTTATTTTTCGTAGCGCGTCTTTGCGTTTTTTTTTGACGTTTCTTTTTGAGCGTCGTTAGCGATGTACTCTCCTCTCGCACTAGATTCCTTATCCCTTAATTTTTCTTCGTCCGCCCCACGCCCCCCCCCCATGTAATACACTGTCCCTCGCTACTTCCATCTTTTTCTTTTTTCTGTCGTAGAAAGTTCGCGGATGCGAACGCTTCGGTATTCTACCTGTTCTCCATCCTCCTCTAGTTTCTTTTCCGGCGCTTTCGCCTTTGTACTGTCCTCCTCCTCCTCCTCCTTCCTCCGACATCATATTTACTATCCTCCCATCTCTCTCCTCCCTCCTCCCCTCTCCTTCCTCAGTCGGATAGTCAGCAGCGAGGTTACGAGCCGTTCTTCCCTGGCCGTTGGAAGCGAAACGCTTCGTGTTCTCATTTCCTGTTTCCTCATATCCTGCTCCTTTCTCCCCTCTTGCCCTCCTGATCGCCCTTTCATTGCTGGTCGCAGCTGCCTCATCTTCCTATCCTCTTGCTCTTGCTCTCGCCGTGAGAAATTACTCTTCCTTCTCGCTCTTCGATTCCTGTCTCTTCCTGCTTTCGCCACCCCTCGTCCTTCCTGTCCCCTAGCTCTCGCTCTGGCCCTCTTAAGCCGTAGCGTAGAGCTCTCCTCCTATCTCTCTCGCTTTGTCATCCTCCTTGCCCCGCCGCGCGGCTGTTTTTTGAAGTCTGTCCCCTTGTGCCTTCTGCTTCTTCTTCTTCTTCTCTTCTTCTTTCTCTTCTTCGGAATGGACCTGGAGGATGTGGCTGATCGAGTGCGCGACAGATTATTATTAGTATTATTATTATTATGGATTATATTATTATTATATTATTGTCATCATACAGTAAGATAAGTGACATAATACACTTACCGTCGTTTCAGTCATTTTCTTCACACGGCGAGGCGGAAAAAACGTGTTGTAGGAACTGTTGAGCTGGTAATAAGGCTCGCGTGGTATGGTTTGTTTGTCTGTCGGGCTTGCTGTGTCGGTGACAGAGAAGGGTAACGTGGCGGTTGGTTTGGAGGTGGGGTCTGATATTAGTACGTGTATTATCTAATTATTTATTATTATTTTTTTCAGCCACAACACACTCGTTTCTCTCCCGTCCTTCCACGGACAGCTACCCTTTTTGCGACGAAAACATCTTGCGTCAGAGACGGTTGTTTTTGCTCTTCTTTTCTCTCATCCTCCTCCCCTCCTCCTACTTCTTGCTTCGTACCACGTTCGCTATGTCTTTTCATTGTACATCCGCGCCACTCCTTCGTGTACCGTCTCTCCTGTTTCCCGTTCATGGTCCTCGTCGTTCCTTTCCTCCGCGTTCGCTTTGCCTTATCCCCTCCTCATCATCCTGCTCTCCTCGCACGGATGTCTGAGCGAGGTTGCTGGGGAGAGCCTTGGATCACCTACCGCGGGGACCGTTTCGGCAGCAGCGAAACGCGTCTGCGTCATGAGGGGCGAGGTCGTTGTCTGTTTTCCTCGTTCCTGATTCTCTCGTCCCCGTCGTCCTTTCCTCTTCACGTCGCTTTGCCCATATCCACCATCCTCGGAAGTCTGAGCCGAAGGTTCGTGGGGCAAGCCTGGTCGACCGAAAAATCTGGCGGGTGTCTCGGCGGACCGGCCCAACATATCAATCTTCTCTGCCCTCTATTCTTCTATCTCGCTTCGTACTGAATCTTTGCAACTGTTCGTATTTTCTTAGGAGATCTTCAGTGACGACCTCTCCTTCACTCTCTCATTCCGTCAGTTCTCTGCCTCCTCACTTCTCCCTCCTCAGCGTCTCGAGTTCCGCTGGCATGACTGAGTACCATCCAACGTCTTCTGCACGTCCTAGTTCTGACGGACAGGCCATGACGACAGGCGTAGATAAGTTCACTTTTCCTGTTCTAATACTTGTCTCTGTTCCTCGTTCCTTCTGGCGTTCGCTCCCTATCCCCTCCTCTCGTCGTACCTCCTCCACGGAGTACTGAGGAGGTTCGCGGGCGGAAGCCTGGTCCCTCAGGGGACCGCTTCGGCCGCACGCGCTGAAAGACGCTGACAGAGTAAGACGAGGTCAGTTGATGCCCTTCCTCGTTTGTCGTGTTGCCTCGCTTCCCTGTCGCTCCTGTAGCGTTCGTTTGCCCTATCCCTCCTCATCAGTCCCCCTCCTCCACGGAGTCTTGAGCGAGGTTCGCTGGGGCGAGCCTGATGGTCCCTCCGGGGACGCTTCGGCGGCAGCGATACGTGACGGGACGAGAGGTCGTTGATGTTCCTTCGTTGCTGTTCCCGTCCTCCTTTCCTGTCGCGTTCGCTTTGCCCTATCCCCTCCTCATCGTTCCCTCCTTCCTCGAGTGTGAGCGAGGTTGCTGCGGGCGAGCCTGGTCCCTCCGGGACCGCTTCGTCGGCAGCGAAACGTGACGGCGACGAGAGGTCGTTGTGTTTCCTCGTTGCTGTTCTTGTCTGTTCTGTTTGTGTTCCCTTGTCTCTTCTGCCAGCGTTCGCTTTGCCCTATCCCTCCTAATGTCCTCCTCCTCTCGGAGTGTGAGCGAGTTCGCTGGGGCGAGCCTGGTCCCTCCCGGGACCGCTCGTCTCGGCAGCGAAACGTGACGGCGACGCGAGGTCTGAGTTTCGTTGATGTTCCTGTCTGTCTGCTTGTCTTCCTCTCCTTCTCCTGTCGCGTTCGCTTTGCCCTATCCCCTCCTCATCGTCCCTCATCTCTCGGAGTGTGAGCGAGGTTCGCTGGGGCGCAGGCCTGGTCCTCCGGGACCGCTCGGCGGGCAGCGAAACGTGACGGCGAAGAGAGGTCGTTGATGTTTCCTCGTTGCTGTGTCTCGTTCCTTTCCTGTCGCGTTCGCTTTGCCCATCCCCTCTATCGTCCTCCTCCTCCTCGGAGTGTGAGCGAGGTTCGCTGGTGGGAGCGACCTGGTCCCTCCACGGGACAGCTTGTCGGACGCGAAACGTGACGGCAGAAGAGAGGGTTGATGTCTGTTGTGTTCCTTGTCTGTGTCGTTGCTGTTCCCTCGTCCTCCTTCCTGTGCGTCGGTCGTTGATGTTCCGTTCCTGTCCTGTTCCGTTGCCCTCCTCCTCCTCTCCTCCTCCTCCTCCTCCTCCTCTTGCTTCGTACTCACCTGTCATTCTTCGCACAGCATTCGCTTTGCCCTTCCCGTTCTCCTCCTCATCCTCCCTTCCGACGCGGTCTATCTTTCCTTGTTCTCCTCTTCCTCTGTCCTCCTCTTTCTTGTATCTTGTGCCGTTGCAGTCGCTGTACATCCTCTCACACTCCTCCGTCCTCTGAGTCCAACGATTAAGAAGAAGGAGAAAAAAAAAAAGAAAAAAAAATAATAAAAATATTAAATTTATTTAATTAATTAATTAATTAATTTAGTTATTAAGTCAAAAAGTAAAAACAATATGTAAAAAAAGAAAAAAGAAAAGACAAAAAGACTCTCTCTTTGTCATTTTGTCCTCCTTTCATTTCCTACCTACCTTTCCCCCAGAGCCTTCTGCCTCTTCTCTGGCTTGCTGATGTGTGAGCTGGTCTGTTTTGTTCAAGGGGCGGGACGTAGTGAAGGGATTGAGAGAGCTCCGTCGGACAATCCATGCTCGCTCAGTGAGTCAGAGTAGGGAAGTGTAGTGGAGGGAGCCGGTCGGACAATCCGCTTCGTGGGACAATTCCTGCTCACTCAGTGAGTCAGAGGGAGGAAAGAGAGCCGGTCGGACAATCTGCTCTAGGTGGGACAATCCATGCCTGCTCAGTGAGTCAGAGGGAGGAAAGAGAGCCGGTCGGAAATCTGCTCTAGTGGGACAATCCATGCTGCTCAGTGAGTCAGAGGGAGGAAAGAGAGCCGGTCGGACGTGCTCAGTGGTGACAATCCTGCTCACTCAGTGAGTCAGAGGGAGGAAAGAGAGGCGGGTGAGCCTCGGCTCAGACAATCCATGCCTGCTCAGTGAGTCAGAGGGAGGAAAGAGAGCAGGTCGGACAATCTGCTCTAGGTGGGACAATCCATGCCTGCTCAGTGAGTCAGAGGGAGGAAAGAGAGCAGGTCGGACAATCTGCTCTAGGTGGGACAATCCATGCCTGCTCAGTGAGTCAGAGGGAGGAAAGAGAGCAGGTCGGACAATCTGCTCTAGGTGGGACAATCCATGCCTGCTCAGTGAGTCAGAGGGAGGAAAGAGAGCAGGTCGGACAGTCTGCTCTAGGTGGGACAATTCCTGCTACTCAGTGAGTCAGAGGAGAAAAGAGAGCCGGCTGGGACTGGCCCTTGTTCGGATAACTCAAACCTGGGTCGGACAATTCATGTTCGGTCGGACAATTCAATTCAATTTTACAACTGGGAGGAAGGGTGTGTGTGTGTGTGTGTGTGTGTGTGTGTGTGTGTGTGTGTGTGTGTGTGTGTGTGTGTGTGTGTGTGTGTGTGTGTGTGTGTGTGTGTGTGTGTGTGTCTGTGAGGGAAACTGAGGGAGAGGACACAGAGGAGAAGCAGGACTACGGAAGGAAAGCGCAGGGGGGGGTCAAGAGGCCGATGCCAACGACGGTAGGAACGACGAGAGGGAAGTCGAGAAGAAGTAGAAGAAGAAGAGAGAAGAAGAAAGAAGAAGAAGAAAGAAGAAGAAGAAGAAGAGAACAGGAGGAGGAAGGAGGAGGACGACGCCGTGTCGGGTCAAAGAGACCCTATGTTGATAGGAGGAACACCGGTGTGTGAAAGTCATAAGAGAGCCAGTGGAAGAGGAGAGAAAAGAAGAAAAGAAGAAGAAGAGAAGAAGAAGAAGAAGAAGAAGAAGACGAAGAAGGACGAGGCTACGAAAGGAGTGCACGAGGAGAGGAGTGGAG
>NW_020855494.1:0-627 GCF_000972845.2 Larimichthys crocea
TGACATATGTATTATGTTCTGTGGCGCAATAAAAATATTTGAAACACAAAATATCAGACAATATACACACGGCTGTGGTCTTGATTTGACTTGAAATAAATTAAAGATCAGAAAAGTTTCAAAAAATTGCAAAAATTCAACAGTTTTTTTTTTTTTGTTTCTGTTTTTAATTTGGAGTAAACAGATAAGAAACCAGGGTTGGGCATATTTGGGTACGATGTTAAGCGATTGCCCATTATCTCTGTTTTTAATTTGGAGTAAACAGATAAGAAACCAGGTTTGGGCATATTTGGGTACGATGTTAGGCGACTGCCCATTATTTCTGTTTTTAATTTGGAGTAAAGAGATAAGAAACCAGGGTTGGGCATATTTGGGTACGATGTTAAGCGATTGCCCATTATCTCTGTTTTTAATTTGGAGTAAACAGATGAAAACCAGGGTTGGGCATATTTTAGGACGAGGTGATGATTGGGTGGGGGGTAGGCATGGAGGATGAGTTGTTAAGTGGGGGATTGGCTTGGGGGATATGGTGGCCTCCAGTTTACTTAAAGAACTGGGAGAATCTTTTTTCCAGAGAGGGCGATTTCTCGACCCTTTTCATTTGCTGTTTTCTTTCCTGCATAGCTT
>NW_020855495.1:0-679 GCF_000972845.2 Larimichthys crocea
ACTGTACTGAGGGTGAATTTATATATAAACCACTTGTTCAAATTATATTAAGGCTTAAAGTAATGCATAATTAAAGCATAATTAACAGTGTGGCCAATTAGACTGACAGGTGGGTGCCGTTACAGTTGGCTTGTTTGAGTCGTCCATCAGGCAACCTCAGCTCCACCGACAATCCACGTCTTTGCTGATTTTCAAATTAGCCAGGAGGTGGCACTTTGAACTCTTCAGGAACCTATGGGTGACGTCACAGAGGCTACATCCATGTTTTATAAAGTCTATGGAAATATCTGATTAAAGAAAAAGGATTAAGAAAAAAGTATTGAGATCTGATCCCTGCCGCTTTTCTTCATTTAATAAAATACCTGCTCGTATCTGTAATGCTCCTGTTCAATAATTTATGCGTCTGTATTATGAAGTGCGGAACAACATTATTACGGGTTATGCCATAATTAGACTGCTAATGAAAAGTGTTGATAAGTATTTGTCAGGTATCACCTGCTGCTGACAGTTCCAGTGCTTTTTAACTCTATCACTTCATTAAGCTACTTTTTCCAGTCGATGATAATGAGGTGAAAACAACATTACATTACATTGGAAGCTTTTTCACCTTTTCCTGTACTTGGAGTCTGCAGAAAGTTCAGCTATTAATGCCCGAGCTTCACTCCTTTTGGCTCATGGC
>NW_020855496.1:0-757 GCF_000972845.2 Larimichthys crocea
AAAGTTACTGATAAAAAGAATTTCACAACTGCTTAAACATTTCTAAGAACTGCTCTATTAATCATGATAACATTTTGAATTTCTGCTGGGCAGTAAATTTGACATAACTCTTCAGCTGCAGTAGTACTGGGATGCTCACTTTTGTTTTATGTTAACTGTGTGACCAGTGATGATAACTGAAGTGCCAAAAAAATGAATTAAATAAATGCACTTTTGAACAAATATTAGCAGTTTCTTTTAATCCTCATCACTCAGTTATGGTTTTCTCGTACAGTATGTCACAACCTTTTCCAACAGCCCTATCAGATTAACGCAATCATCAACACCATCTGCTAAACATGCTCTCATGAATGAATAATAAACCAGATGTTATTTAATGATATTAATTATGCACTGTAAAAGGGTAACTGTGAAATTCACAGTAATGAACTCTCAGCCACTGACAAGTAACTTACTTTAAAAAAAGTATTTTACTTTTAGCTGCATCTTTATCTGCCAGAAATTTGACGTTTCAGCTGTTTATCTCTTACTTGTAGCTAAAACTATTCAGTACTTCAACTGTTTTTTTGTTAGTTTTTGTTGACTATTTCAACTTAACCCACTACGTTACATCTTTCGGTGTTTGTTAGTTTGTTTGGTGGCTCATACAATAAGGTAAAATGCAGGACAAAACACTGGGTTGTTGTGTGACTGTGTCCTCTGTCTATGACAGAACACTGAAATCGCTGCTTTATGCAAGATTTGATTGGCTGTATCG
>NW_020855497.1:0-1465 GCF_000972845.2 Larimichthys crocea
GGGGCGGGGGAGCAGGTGAGAGCGCACCTGGGTGAGTCAGGTGTATGACGTACGGCGCACGAGCGAGGTTGATGTGTGAGACCGGGACTGTTCTGTTGTTGTTGTTGTTGTTGTTGTTGTTGTTGTTGTTTTTGGCGTGGTTCCGGCCGACAGTCACCGAGTCCTGTAACCAAACCGTTCAGCAATAAATGCAGTTTGTTCAATAACGCCTCGTCATTCATCACGTGTCCGGCTGGACGCTACAATAGTAACGAGTAACGATTCAGCACATGAAAAATGTATCGGAGTAAAAGTTTTAAATTCATCAAAAATATGTAGTGCAGTAAAAGTGGAAGTTGGGGAAAAAAATAATACTCCAAAAAAGTACAGATACTGCATTTTAGTACTTAAGTACAGTACTTAAGTAGTTCTACTTCGTTACTATACATCTCTGCAGGTGGGTGTCTTTTTTTGAGCAGTCTGGCTTCATTCAGCTCGACTCCGCTCCACGTCTTTGTCCATTTTTTGGTTTAGTGTGGACTTCAGAAACTGTGGGTGACGTCACGGATACTATGTCCATGTTTTATACAGTCCATGTTGTAAAACGGCAAAAAGGAAAAGGAAAGCAACATTTAATCAACTAGTTGACTAATGGCGCTACAATGCCAGGCAGTTACGTGTGAATAAGGTGAATAATAACGTGAATCAGGCTTTGAGTAATGGATAGAACTTCATGTGCAATGGAGTATACACTCATTATTTCGAGGCTAAATTACATTTAGGTCTGATTTTCTGCTCTGTTCCACTGCGAGGAAACTTTCTCTTCAATAGATTTAACTGAAACTTTGTTGGATGCAGACGTGCCGCAGTCGAGGCTCCGCCGGTGAAGGCTGTAATTGTCAGATCCTCACATTAGTCTGCTGCTGCTGCTGTGTGGTCCGCTGGGTTCACAAGGGTAAAAGATGATTCCTCCCACTGTCTTCCCTTTCTTATCAGGAGAGACGTACCACGTCACCAAGCTGCAAAATGAAAACAAACGCTAATGCTAGTAGAAGTGACGCTGTCTGACACCAAGGCCAAACGGCAGCTCTGCTGCCAGCGAGGGAATTAAAAGATCAGGCTGGGAGTGCAGGCAGGTCAGTGCGATCGGGTTTCCTGGAGACGTGGTATTAATTCCTACACGACTCCCTGTGCTAATACTGTATACAGCCACCGTGATAACCTCTAGTTATGAGGCTGAAGCCATCTCAGTGTTTACCTTCATGTGTAAAATGAAGCATGACCTTGAAATGCATTTAAAGGTCGTTGTTAGCAGAATCTGTACGAGGCTCGACAGATAGCACCATCTGATATTCAGGCATCTGTTGAAACTGAAATCATATTGCAGAGGAGCGGGATCTTCAACTTCACCTCGCTCAAGTGGTTGCATGCCATTTATTGTCTAGTGTTAGTTACAAAGCATATTTTCCTCTGAGGCTTTACAATC
>NW_020855498.1:0-674 GCF_000972845.2 Larimichthys crocea
TCCCTACTGGCCTGAAGGAGATCTCTTCCCGACACATTGCCAATGTAAAAGATGGAGGACGGTGTTCTGTATAGAAATGCATTTCAAAGTTCAGCCAAAGTGAATATGAGGCTTCAGTTATTCACTTTAAAGAGTTCCCTCTTTGTGTTGCTGTCTCTTCACTGCAGCTCCACGAGGAGAAAATGTACATCCACACAAAGAGGGGAGTCCACACTAAATATTCTATAACTTGATTTTATAATGATGTCGGCCCTCTCTCCCATTCACTAACCCTGCAGAAAGCTTTTTGGTCTCCACTCCATCCTGTTTTCACCATCAGAAACATTTCAAGGATCAGATCGTGTCTGTCTGCTAAAAATCTGGAAATTGTCATGCATGCCTTCATAACCAGTCGGATAGATTATTGTAATTCTTTGCTTTCAGGCATCAGCTCATTCAAAACTCTGCTGTATCACATCACACTGATTCCGGCCTCGTTACACTGGCTGTTGCTTATAGAGTTGATTTTATTGAGTACTTATGAAGCCTCGAGAGGCCTCGCCCCGAGTTATTTAGCAGATCATTTAGAGCCTTATGCCTCCTCTAAGAGGCAACCTCTGTGACTGAAGTGAGGCCAATGTACCAGAACTGTACTGAGCGTGAATTTTTGTAGAACTCACCTGTTCAAATTATAT
>NW_020855499.1:0-514 GCF_000972845.2 Larimichthys crocea
GCTAGGGCTAACATGCTAATGTTAATTGCTAACGTGCTAATGTTAACATCCTAATGATAATTGTTAACAGGCTAGGGCTAACATGCTAATGCTGACATGCTAATGTTAATCGCTAGCGCATCAACTAACATAATAATGCTAACATGTTAATGTTAATTGCTAACAATGCTAATGGTAAAATGCTAATGTTAATTGGTAGCGCGTCAGCGCATCAGCGCTAACATGCTAATGTTAACATGCTAATGTTAATTTGCTAATGCTAACATGCTAATTGCTAGTGCAAGTGCCAGTGCGTCAGCGCTAACATGCTAATGATAACATGCTAATGTTAATTGATAACAATGCTAATGCTAAAATGCTAATGTTAATTGGTAGCGCATCAGCGTTAACATGCTAATGTTAACATGCTAATGTTAATTTGCTAATGCTAACATGCTAATGCTAATTCCTAGTGCAAGTGCCAGTGCATCAGCGCTAACATGCTAATGATAACATGCGCGTAAGCACTAGCCGC
>NW_020855500.1:0-10545 GCF_000972845.2 Larimichthys crocea
GAGCCCTCGAGCTCCCCCCTAAATACTGTCAGTGAAAAGGGCATCACATGGAAGTACATTGCAGAGCGTGCTGCCTGGTGGGGGGGTTTCTTTTCGGGGTCGTTCTGGGAGAGACTGGGTCAGGGTCGGTTAAACAGGTTTGAAGAAAGTGATGGGAAGAGCTTCACGTCAGTTTTGAGGAGATGACATCTCGATTGGCAGAAGCAAGGCACAATAACTCACCGCCCACTCACCTTTGTCTACAATGAACCTGAGGAGAGAGCCTCAGCCCCGCACCGCAGCTCCTTCATCATTGGGAGGCGGGATCACTTCATTATTACCACACAAGTCCTTTCATTTTTGGCCAGCCGCCCCCAAGCTCCAGCAGAGAGGGAGCTGAGCTAACAACGGAGAGGGGAAATTCGCCACGGCTTCTGAACTGCTTCTGGACCTCATGGAAAAGGGAGGTACTTACTTAAACTGGAGCTGAATGCTAGCCACACCATTAAGAACTCACACTCTACCCCTCTCAAGGAGGGAGATCTGGTGCTCATTGAGAGAAGTACGCCGTCGCCAGAAATCTGGAGAATTGGAATCGTCAAGGAGCTTTTTTTTTTTCCAGGAAGAAGATGACTTTGTTAGAGAGGGTGCGTTGCGCACATCTGAAAGGGAACAATATTAAGAAAGCCCCAGTTCACTGATGTACCCCCCTAGAGCTTAATTTTGTTAACTGTCTTCATGGGGGGAGGATGTTGTATGCCTTTTTTGTTAAAAGCACTTTTAAGTTCATTGCTAAATTAATTACTGACTTCATTATTATTTGGATTAAAAAGATAAAGAGTAAACAGAGTTTAAAAATACAGTTAAAGGCAAGTGAGGATTGGGAGTTAACATTAGTGTTTGTTATTTTCAGAATGGCCAGTAATGGCGTTTAGTGTTCACAAAAGGAAGGCAAAAAGAAAACTAACTTTTTTTAACAGAAAAGAAGAATCAGAAAAAGTTAAAAGCTAGCTTATGTGATCTTTCTTGTATTACTTTATGTTTTCCTTTATTAAAAGATAAAAAGACCCGCTCGTCCTCGGCTGTTATTCATTTTTTTTTCACAACTTTTAGAAGCTTGCAATCTAAAATATTTCCCACAATGGCATTATTAGTGACGAATTCCTTAAGACACTCGTAACATTGTCTTCTGGTGTTTTCTTCTTCCGTTCTTGGCAAATATTATAGTGACGAGTGTCGTAGCACTAATGGAACTACTCACAGAGCTAGCAAAACTATTGTTCTGTCTTCTTCTGTATTGTTTCTTTCTGCGTGTTTCCCAAATGGCATTAAAAATTATGTATTATAGTGACGAGTGCCATACGTACGACCTCGTCAACTATTGTTCGTCTGCGTGTTCATGGCATGATATTCATTTTCCGCCTTTTTTTCGAACATAATTAATGCGGCCCGTCACGGGTGAGAGGACCCCAACAAATTATTTTTATTTTATCAACAAACGTGCGTCTGATCCCGAATCGCGTGCTATTACTTTTCTTAAGAGATTCGCGCGTGTTTTTCGCGAAGGTATTCTGGAGAAAAACTGCGAAATAATTACCATAGGGATGATGGGAGCCTGGAAAAAAGTATAAAGTACTTTCAAACAGACATTTTTCAACAATTGAACTGCTCTGGCTTACTTTACACCGAGAGGACATGCATTTGAACTTTAACGGGAGGAGCTTCCCTTCTTCAGGGATCACGACTCATCGAACCTTTTACCGGTTTTTTTAACTATCAAGGCCAAAGTTGAGCAGGTTTTAAGATCAATTTCTGGGTTTATAATGGTTGTGTAAGGGGGTGTGCGGTAATGTTTGCTGGTAGTCGGCTGACATCATCAGCTTGAGTGCAGGAGAGGGAGAAAAATCAGTTGAAAAAATAAAACGTATCGACTACACGATGCCGCCTCAAATGAAGCCCACTACAGACAGATTATTCCCCTCAATGTAGGAAAATTTGAGGTGATCGCAGTGATAACACTGTTGAGTGTCTCTTTATAGTTTTGGCTCCTACAGGCTAATGATAGAGTACTCTCAGCCCCTCTCCTTCACACCATTCATTCACTGCCCATGTTTAAAAATGGGAACTTGTAAGGAAGCCAGATAGTTTCCCTTTGGAGCTGAAGGGAACTAGTTCTTCTCTCTTGGCTTGAGCACTTGTTTATTATGTATCGACACAAAATAATAGTAGAAACGATCAGGAAGGGCACGCGATGCCCCAGTTGTCGGTTTCAATGATTGGAAATAGGTTGGCCATAGGCCATCCTCTTCGAGGACTGGTCTCAGCAATTTTCCCTGCTCCTCTGTTAAGGATTTAACTGGCCTTTCCAACTGAACACAGCTGCAGAGCCAGTGGCGCATTTTTGTGCAGTATTGGCTTCATTTTGAACTTGTCTGGTGTAAAATGGGCCGACAGAGACAGCCAGAGAGCAAGCTAGCACATTAGCGCTAGCTGTAAAGACCATGCTAACTGCTAACAATTAGTTGGCCAATGCTAAATTTAGGGCAAATAGTCTTGCTATTGCTAAATTGCTAACTAATCCCAAATTGCTAGCAGCAGCTATTGCTATGCTGAAGCTATTGCTAGAGCCTAGCAAGCACGACGTCAAAACGCTAGCATTAGCATTAAGCCAACCACTAATACCCAAATACATGCTACTTGGTGAATATGCTAAATGTTAATGGAGGGCAGGGCCTGTTGATGTGTCAGTAGAGGGCGCTAGTGTAGTGTCCGGGCCCTCAGCGTTTGCGAGTGGGTGCTATTTGTCCGAGGGAGGCCACCGTAGTTCAGGGTGTGGTGCGCACGCAGGTGCCAGTTTCAATCAATGTTTTTTCCTTGATAAGGTCAAGCTGCATAAACTGTGCTCTCCCAAAATGTGGAAATATTAACGTCTTAATTAACTTTTATATTAACTATTAACTGTTCAATGTACTGTGGTTAAAATATATAAACAGGGTTGGTCGGAAAATGTTTAAAAAAATTGTTTGTTTTCCTTTGATAAGGGCCCGTGTGTGTTGGCGTGGATGTGAAATAAAACGGTGGCGTGGTCCGAACTGCAAATACAAAGAACGTGTATGACTCGTCTCTCCTCTGCACCCCCCGAACACGACACGACGAAAACACAACGCAGAGTCCCCGGGGGGTGGAGTGGCCGGGTTACATCTTTGGTGCCGTGACCCGGATTTGTGGCGCTTTGAGACCGAAGACGAAGCGAGGCTGGCCGCAGCCCCGCAACTCCGCCGCCATATTGAACTGTGTGTGTAACGAACTGAGTTTTGCTGCTGAAAGATGCGCTGCCAGGATATTCATCCTAGCCAGCATATCCTTTGAAAGTCGAAGTGCATCTTATTTCTGGTGTGTTTTTGATTAACGATATGTGACATTTTAAAGAAGAGAGAGAAAAAAAAAATCTTAAAGCTACTTGAATAGTGAATGAATATATTTGGTGTGAAACATTGTGTAATGATGTTTTGAGTTTAATTTAAATTTGGTGTTTTTGGGTTATTAAGTGATATTTGTGCCACACATTTTGTTTTGTTACATTCAAACACAGCCACACTCATACATAGCTAAGTAAATAAGTAATAACATAAGTAATTCACACACACACACACATTTCATTCTGCTGCTTAAATCTGAAATAGAGAGCAACATTTAAGATAGAGACACTCCACTAATCAGGGTCCTCGGCAGCAACAGCAGGACCCCACCTATTTATTATATTTTAACCAACAGCAGTTCAGTACATGAACCGTTAATATGGTTAATAGTTAATATACATAATTGAATATAATGACGTTACTATTTTCCCCCATTTGGATGGTGAGAGGGAGAGCACCAGTTTCAGTTTTTGGAGAGCACAGTTGAGAGGCACTACCCGTTTCAGTTTTTTAGTTTGATGCAAGCTTGCCTTAGTCAAGGGAAACACAAACATTTGATTGAAATGGCACTGCGTGCGCACCACACCCTGAACTACGGTGGCCTCCCTCGCGACAATATAGCACCCAATCGCAAAAACCCTGCTTGAGGGCCAGGACACTACACTAAGCGCCCTGCTAACTGACATACACATGGCCGACACGCCCTTACATCCACCCTTCTTCATTGATGGCCTCAGTGTCTCAGTCATACAACAAATTAAACAAAATTACAGGACATTTCCTACATACATAAACAACAGAGAAACATTCCAACTGAATGTGAAAAACGATGGTGTGATATGTATGATGTTGTGATATGATGTGTCCTTTGTACACTCTATTAACGGCAAAGTATTCTTTCTGTGTCAAGCTACATGGTCCAGCTGCGGTCTTACTTGTTGGCCCTCTGCCACAACTTCCTCCTCTTTCTACCATTCTGCCGATCATCCTCTGATCACAGCTCGCGACTCGTTTATGGACAGCTTCTTGGTGTGGAACGCCGACTTCTCTGTAGACGCACTCCTCGGAACACTGGGCATGGGAGTGGGTTGGCCGCCCCTGGCTGTAAACATGTTTTCTCTATCTCCTTTGTCGACGTGTCCTGTTCTCCAGCTGCCACTTCCCAATCCCTGTGATGTTCATATCTGTTCATCTCTGGTCTCCAGGTAGACACTTCTTCCGCATTGTCCTCTTATGTTGTCTACTGTCAAGTCCTCCACTGTGTCTGATCATCTTTTTCCCGTATCGTCACTTCACATGGCCAGCTTCCTCAATATCCTCTGTGTCCGTCCATCTCCATGTTCTCCTCTTGTCTGGCTCAACCTCTCCTGTCTGTCTTTCAGCCAATCTTGCCCTTACTGGTAGCAACATGCAACCTGTGTAAGGAGATGGGTTGGACCACTCATCTCTGTGTTTTCCATTTTCTGAGCGCCACCACCATCACCAGGAATGTTGGGGCTGCTTCTTCACCACAATGTATGGCGGGCTCCCACATTCTCTCCCAGTTTCCTGTCGCCACTCCCACAGACACACTTACCCAGAACTCCTGTCCAACCTGGTTGAAGACTTGACTCTTTGGCTCTGTCATAGGATTATTTTTCTGTTTGTTTTCCTTGGCCTGGTGAAGAGGCCTGACTTGCCGGGCAAGGCCTGGTGAGAGACAGCATGCAGAGGTCTGGACTACTCACTATTTCACATGGCTCATTGGTGGACTGGAGGGCCCGAAGATCAGGTCGACAGGATCCCGGGATGCCTGCCAACATGTAGTACGCGTGTGGTACGAGTAGAGTCGTGGCGGTGCATGTAGGCTTTTGTGTTGTGTCATTTGGGCATCCACGTACTCTATGCCACCTGGCTTCAGGTTAGGCCTCCAGCGTGTCCCCAGCATGTTCATGAGGGTGCGGTCGTAAACCTTTCATGGGTTCCGTTTTTGCCCGGGGGTGATAGGGGTGTTGTTTGGCTTGTTGATGCAGTACACTTACAGCTCCTCCACAACAGCACTTTAAAATTGCGGCCTTGGTCTGCAGGCTAATTCGCGGGAACCCGAACCGACAAAAAAAGTGTCTCCACAGCACTCTGCTCCACCGTGGTTGGCCTTCTCTTGGGTATCCTGAACCTGTGTCGTCACGTGGATAGTGGTTCAGTGACAATGAGAACATTTTCTATGCCGCCCTTCGACTTCTCCAGAGTCAGAAAGTCCACACAACGAGCCTCATGGGGGGAGTTGCTGTGAATGCTGACCAGGGACTGACACCTTGTCAGGGTGGGGTCTTTCTTCAGGCAACCTCTCGCCCACTGCTCACACAATCCTTTATCTCCTGGACATTCGTGCCAATAATCGCTCTCTTATCATCCTGCCACAGTCCTTCCAAAACCTAAGTGGCCTCTGAGTCATTGTGAAGAGCTGTCCTTGACTGATTGCACGAGCTTATCTGCATACTAGCTGCATCCACTACTCCCTTGGCATCTCTGATGCGGCGGTAATGATCACATCTCTCTATTAACCAACCTCCTCCACATCACATTAAGAGAAGGCTACCTGCCACCACCACTGATCCCTCGCGTCGTATTTGGTTTCTGGTTCAGACTCCTGTAAGCAAGACAGGCCGATAACAGGTCTTCCTTCTGGCCCGCACGGATCTCCCTGTTGCGTCCATGAGGCAGGCAGTGACTCCACACCACGTCTCTGTAGGCTCATTAGTTCTGGGGGTTTCAGACTGGGGCTCCTTGAGGCAGAGGGGTAACTTTGGGCTTGTGGGGATTTACTGGGCTCCGGCGTGGGCCTTGTCCCACACCACGCCTGGCTCACTGGACCTTCACGCCTGGGGGGACGTTTGCAGACCTCGCTGACCCTCCTGGTTGGACATCCGGGAGAGGGCATCAGCGTTGGCGTTGCTCTGGCCCCTCCTGGTATGGACGAGAAATCAAAGCAGCCAGCCGGACACCCCGCTGGGCCCGTAGCAATCCAGTCTTGCAGATGGACATGAAGTACTTGAGCGAGTTATTATCTTGTCAGGACTGAGAAAACCTCGCCATAAGGTGGTCCATAAATTTTGTCTGTACCCTCGCCAGCTTTTAAAGCGAGGAACCAAGTTTATGTGCAGGATACCTCGTCTCCGATCTGGACTCAAACCCGCCTGCTGGCGAAGCTGGGGGAGGAAGCGACTCTCTCTAACCGCCTTGAGAACCTGAACCAAGACCTGCGCCCGGTTATCCCCTCCCACTGAGGCATCCGCTCTGAAGGACAAAGGGAGACTGTAATCAGGATAACCCAGCACGCGCGGTTGTTCAGCCTTTCTTTCAGGGTCTGAAGCCTCCTCAAAATCAACAGTCCACAAAAAAGGGTGGGTCAGCCCTGGGCTTTTCTTCCCGCCCCTTCTTTTTTCTCTTCGGGGTCACCAGCAGTAAGGCGGTTTATAAGGGAGAGCCGGGCGGAGTAGTCCACTCACATACCGCCTATAATACCCAGCGACACCCCAGGAATGCAGCACTTCCTTGCGGTTCGTGGGTCATCACCCAGTCCTTCCCTGCTGATCTTCTCTGGGTCTGTACGATCCCTCAGTCAGACACCGAAGTGACCCATATAGTGCACTCCTGCCTCATCCAGCTGGCATTTAGAGGTTTCGCAATTTCAAAGCCATGCTCCTTAGACAGATCGAACACCACTGCAAGCCTCTTCAGTGTCTCATCAAAGGTTTTTGAGAATATGATAGGTCATCATATAACAACAGGTGATGAAGTTCAGGTCTCCAAAAGCCGCAGGTCCCGATCATCTGGAAGTGTGAGGAGGGGCGTTTTGTAGCACCAAAGGGCATTCTATTGGCCTCAAACAACCCCATTGGTGTGTGCTGGAATGCTGTCTTTGTTTTGTCTTCGGGTCGGCCACCTCCACCTGCCTATAACCGACGTAAGGTCATGTAGAGAAGAACTTTGCCTGCCCAGGGCTTCAGGGCCTCCTCCTATTCTGGCAGGGGTGGGAAGGCGTCTCTCGGTGCTGCAGAGTTTTAGCTACGGTAGTCAATTACACAACCTTAAAGACCGTCTTTTCTTGATACACAACTACTGGCGAAGCATATGGACTCGTTTAACTGGGCCTGAGCCTCCTGTACCTCCACTCGATCACAACTTTCTCAATGCTTCACTGTGATGGGGAATCTTGGAATAAGAGGAGCCGAAAAGGGCTTGAGAATCAACCAGAGGGATGGGCCTGCACTTGTCTTTTGTGGCCATAATCCATGTGGAATGCGGTGAGAACACAACTATACATCCTCTCCACCAGATCTTTAAGGAGGGATCGCTGGTGCTCATTCTCCGGACTGCTGCTTCACTCAGATCGACTCCACAACTGGCACCAACTGTCCAGACATCATGCACGGTTTCTCTTTGTCCCACTCTTGCGACATTGGCTCTTGCCTTTTGTTCTGAAAATCCACCACGCTGCGCACCGGGAAACTTTGGCCAGTATGAGTGTGAGGCGTGATGGTAATAGCGCCTGGGACAGGTTCATACTCTGGACAGGGGACACATCCTCTTTTCACATCGGCAAGGACTTTGGCAATTAGAGGTCTTGGGAAGCTGGCAGGGAGGAGTCCTTTCAATCATTACAGTGTAAGTCTTTTTTTGGGCCAGACTTTATCGTGCACATTAAAGCCTTTCCGTCTCCAGGAATGTTATTTTACGGCAGTGTACACACAGGGCCCCCACTATGTCATTCACACTTATTTTGTTCTGTGCTTCCAACCCCAATAGAGACGTGTCCACTCGGGGAGCGCCTCTGCTGACCTGATGGAAAACTGCGGCCATCAGTTGCTGGAGAGAACTCTCGAGGCACGGAGGACATTAGTGTTCCCACAAGCAGGGGAAGAGGAGGCGGTACTACTGAGTGCAGTGTACAACAAACTGGCACCATCCTGAACTCGTTTTTCCCAAACCATTCTGCTTTGATATCAGACACCATGGTTTAAGTTACACTCTGCACCGCTCACCTCAATGGGACTGGTAGAGGGCTGAAGCTCTTGTTTCTTGGAGATGGGTGGTTGCGCCAGTATTGTGTGAATACTGGTTATGAGAGCCGAACATGAGTGCTTCTGCACTTCATTCCATTACTCCCACATCCCCTTCATCCTGGGGATCCCACTAAAGGGGTGCCCTCTCCTATACCAGTCTTTTGTCACCTGTGGTGGGGGGTCTTGCTTCTTGGTGCCCATAGCGCCCCGGTGTACCATGGGCTCTGAGCCGTTTACAAGGCCAGCTGAGGGAGCTGTGTCGCTTCTACAGGGGAGTCAGGGTGTAGGTTGATGGGCCCCAGTCTGGATTTGGCTGACTGGGACACACCGCTCTGCAAACCCGGGTCTTATGTCTTGCTTCCCACCCGGTTGTGGTCGGGGTGTGGTCAGGACTCTGTGGGGGGGGCAGCAGCGCGAAGGGGTCCGCCATTCTTGATTGAGGTGAGTCAGCTTAGCCATCTGATCCCTTGACAAAGGGCTAAATGTTCTTGACTAGGTCTGCTAGTAACTGACACTCTGAATTGGTCACCACCCTGTTTACTCGCTTTGCTTCTGACGTTTTAAAGTACACTCTGATGCAACCTGGACCTGTGCATAGTCTTTGGACCTGTTGTGAATGACTGAACTTTTGGTTCTTTTGCCAGATTTCTGAGTTCATCTTGGCAGCTCCCGGAAGCTCAAGTCGGTTTCATTGAATCCCACGTACACCTCTCGCGAAAGAACTGCGGGTGAGTTTTACTGTCCCGATCAGGGAAGCTTTCACCTCTGCTGATTGTTTCTACATGCTCGACATGTTTGGCTCCAGTGCTATAGCAAGACGAGCAGGCAGATCCCCTGACTCTGGCACGCTCATAAGAAGTCGCTCGTGGGGTCCAAGGAGCCCTGTGTGTCACGTTACTCGTGCCCTTAGTCTCAAGCTTTCTCGGGTTTGGTCACGGAGGGGTAAGATTCAGGATTAGCTTTGCTGGCCTCCACACTCAGGTGACGTTACCACAGATGTGGAGAACGCCGTGGGGGGTAGCTCTATTGCCTCCAGGAGATATTGCAGTGTCGAACCCAGTCCTGCTATGAGCCATTGCTATCAGCCTACCAGAGAAGACTTGACAATTCCTTTAGGATGAGTCTGGCAGGAAAACCGCCATAAGCTGCTGGAGCAGGCTTTGAAGTGCTGTGGCTCGGCCAGGGGCATCAGGTGCAGTGCCTGTGCTGGACGGGAGAAGGGGGGGGCAGTGGTGTGGGGGCGGACCTTCATCGGGATACATGTGTTTGAGGGACTGAATTTAGGGGGCGTAGGTATGCTGGTGCTTGGGTGTGGGGGAAAGGTGGTATTGATAGCCGCGGGCAGCATAGCAGTGGGGTGGGGTGAGCTGAATTTTTTTGGGGGGGTCCCAAGTACTGGTGGCAGCGAGTTGCAGGGGAGATTGAGAGTAGTGTCGCTGCTGTGACTGTGCACCGGGGATTTGTCCCTAGTCGTGCCTTGGGGTGTCTGCCAGTGTAGAAGGGTTATTCACAGTGTCCTCATAAAGTGTGCTGGGAACTCAAACATGGGGGGCCTGAGGTTCGGGTAAGGATCCAGTATCGATGGCGGGGACCTGGGGTTGGCTGAATAAAACCTTTCGGGTAAAGGTGGACAGCCTCTGCGTCAGGGGGGGATGCGTGAGACTTGGGTCTCTGGGAAGTTGGGATATGGGGGACTTGAGGTGGCAGGTGGCTGTGGGGGGTTTTTGTACATGCTGGTCTGGGGCAGGGAGGGCAGGTGGCCATGGTGTCTGCACCGTCGGCTGGAACATCGGGAAGGTCACTTGGTGTTCATGGGGCTGGGGATATGGACCCACTGAGCTGACGCTGGTACGGGCATCAGGTGTAGGGTGACAGCATGGGGTTGCTGGGTAACTGTGCGTCCGTCCAGGGTAGCGGGGCTGCCGGCCGTGGAGTTGGGAACTGCAAACTGGGGTAGGGATCAGGGAACGTGGTGTGTTTAGGTTTTGACCTCACAGATGCTGTTGGCTTAGTGGTGGAAATCTGTTCACTAGAGAGAGTGGGGATGCGGCCTCCTTTGGCTGTCATTCTGTGGATGTTGCAGGCACAGGGGGCAGGGTGGC
>NW_020855501.1:0-725 GCF_000972845.2 Larimichthys crocea
ATGTGCTACTGCCCCCACTGACCTGCAGGGGGAACAACACTGTCTGAAAACAACAAACAAACAGTTGAACAGCAACACAAAGTAAACAAAGACTGTAACCTTCATGAAGGATGATTTATTACAGGACTGTTGTTACACTGTCTTAGCTGTGATGTCCTTTTCCTGTTTACTTATTTAAAAGTCTTCAGTCCAGTTACTAACAAAGTCCAAGAACACATCAGCTGTACACTTCCTCTAATCGTCTGTAAATCTCTTCATGTCTCCCCCCTACATATATCTCACATGATCCCAATGTGCCTCATTCAATACATACATATATTTTTCAGTAGCTGCCATTAAACAGGCTGAATCTGTTGATGCTGTTAACACAACACACACCTTAAAACACACTTTAATTATTTGGCTTTTAACTGTGTTCACACTGACTTCTTCATGAAGCACTTTGGTGCTCTATGAATGTAATGAACAGTTCACATGTATGCACAGTGCACTAGTGAAACAGTAAACTATGCTTTAGTGGAATTAGCAGAATAAGAGAACGAATAATCATAAAATACAGAATAAATCCAAACAATCAGTATGACTAAATAATATATATCTATGTTTCTATTTGCAGCCACTCCATTTAATACTGGAACACTGCTGCCTGTCTATGAAGTGTGGATGGTACAAACAAACCACACCAGCCCTGCTTGTTATCATTAGACATGTACAGGGGGGTGCAC
>NW_020855502.1:0-774 GCF_000972845.2 Larimichthys crocea
GCTGACTTTGTGACAAAATGACATCGTTTAAAAAGCAGTGCCATCTATGGTCAAACATTCTGGCTGCTGTGACAGGGTTGCGACGTATAAGTCCACATTTGTCCGACCAGTCAAGATCATCAACACATGTTGTTTTACGCTCCAGTCTTAGAATAGAGTTAAGCATTTCAGGCCATCTCAAATCTGCTGAGCTGAAAGACGCAAAGAAAGTTGGGATTGACAATTGTCTTATCATGGCGAATAAATCTTTCTGTACGGACATCCAATATGGTGGTGTGCCACGAATTCCACGTAAGAATTTGTAGCCTTCGTCGTTGCAAAATAATTTACTTAATGATTCAGAATTCAGAAACATGTCAGGTGATAGTTCTTTCAACGAGGATTCGTCACCTTTGCGTAATGCCACAGAAACATTGGATACAACCTGATGCACTTCTGACATGTACTGTGCGTAAAAAATGAAGTCTGTGTTTCGTCCAAACCATCCATCTGCATTAAGTATACGTGTATTCAAGTATCGGGCCAAAGTTATTTTTGACTCTCGGTCATCATGAAATGTTGGGCCACCTAGTGGATACAAAACAGGAAAACATTTTGCCTCATTGGTTTTGTCGGACAGCAATCGAACTGGACTGTTTCCTTCACCTGGTGCCACATTTAGTATGTCCTGAAAATTCTGATCAACAATCTCTGAGCCCAAATCAACCGGTTGTAGTGACGTGTCTGACAGAAGGCCACTTTGGTCTTTAATATGTTATATCTTCCTCTTTTTCT
>NW_020855503.1:0-964 GCF_000972845.2 Larimichthys crocea
CCGGCGTCAACTCACACCGGGGGCGCGTTGGCTATGTAATGGCAGCGGAGCGGGCCAGGCCATATTCGTATCACGGGATCACGCGAGAATCCTGGACGTACGCGAGACCCCGCGATAAACTGTGCATAAAGACGCATAAAGACAAACAGCGTTCAGTTCTTCTTCATCGCGCTTCATATCTGTTTAAAGCATCGTTGTGAAGATGGCGACTGGGTCGGGTTGGCAGCTGTATTACTGCCCTGCCGGTCAGGGGAAATTTAGTTCATCCTCCGCTACTACCACCACCACCACCGGCATTGCCATGGAATATACCCAAGACCTGCACCTGAAGATGAGCAAGAAAATAGCACCGCTAACAAAGGTTATCTATGCACTGAACACGAAAAATGACGAGCACGAGGCGACCACTCTGAAGGAGGCCCGCGAAGAGAAGGTGCAGCAGATTCTGTCTGAGACCCGAGAGAAGATACTGCAGTACAAGAGCAAGATCAGCGATAAGATGGACCTGAAGAGGCGGATCCAGTCTCTGGAGGAGTCCATGCAGCTCCACGAGAGGATGAGTTCGAGAGCTACCGTCAAGAGGGTGGAGGACATGCAGCTTTGCACTGAGGCTCAGCACACGCAGCGTGTGGTGTCCATGTCGAGAGAGGTGGAGGAGATGCGTTTTAGGAGAAAGAATTTTTCAACTTGAGAAAATAGGGATAATGAAGCATTACTCCTGAGGACTGAGGTGTTCAGAAGCAAAGACAAAGAATGTGAACCACCTGGTTCAAGAAAATTTTAACACATCAGATCAAAGCATTAGAAGATCAATCCTCTGGACACACACAGATAGTGTTTGTGTTTGTGATAGTAAAATGTCAGCAGCGGCACTCTAATAGTAACACTAATAGAGTATGGTGTACACCTGCTCTACTGTAAACATTTTATATACGGTATGTAAAATATTATGAGATAATATATA